>NW_019384636.1:345783-401223 GCF_000671375.1 Centruroides sculpturatus
TTTTACGTTTTTGATACTAAATTAACTTCTGAAGTATAATTTTTTATTGTTTTTATATTTTTCAATATATTTATTTTGTTTGTACAAAATAAAAAAATAATTTTTAACGATACAATAGTCTTCGTTAGGCTTAACATCGACGAAAATTCAACGCGAAGCGACACGCAACGGAGAAAAATTTCAACACGGGATAAATTAATATATTTTTTCGTACATAATTGGTTATCCGAAAAATAAGTTATCCGAACAACCCCAGTCCCTAATTGATTCGGATAAACGACGCTCTACTGTAATTCATATGTTTTGGAATATTATGTTGTTAATTGATATTTATTGTGAATCTGATTGCGCAAATGGGGAGTGGGAGGCAGTGGTGGTGACGAATTTTGAACAGGTGGGTTGGGAGTAAAAATGAAAGTCTGTCCTTGCAATATGTGCACGCCACCTTAAGTTTTACGATTTAATAAGTTTATAGAAAATATCAATATTACAAGTAGTCCTTTAATGCAATTTCCTCTATAAAATTCTTACATTCTGTTAATGGCAAAATTGTTTATAAAGTAATTTTGCCACTGCGATTTTTTTAGAGATAAAAGCTATAATGTAACTCATTCGTATAGAATCCATACATATAATACCTAATGACTTCTGACAAGTGTTCAAAAACAAGGTAATTACAAGCGTTTTTATTTTATTCTTATTACGTACGGAGGATTACTAAAGAAAACGAAAACCATTAATGGAAAGCTGTTAAAATATCTTGTTGCTGGATATTTTAAAAAAGAATTACTGAATACTGTGTAATAATTTATTTAGATTTTCGTTTTATGCAACAATAAATATAAAATTTTTAATCGAAGCTTAAAACTTATTATTCCTATATAATTTCTTTCTCGTTAGTTCATATTTAATGAAATTATCAGTTTTAAAAGCAATTTCTTAATTTTCGCATAAACATCAGAGTAGACGAATTAATTTATAGACATCACATGCTAAAATTAAATTATAAAATGTATTACATTTTAAAAGTTTTTACATTGATTATTTTGTTTATAAAAACAAACAACAAATCGTGGAATATTTAAATTAGTGCTTTTTATTTATAAGAAATATTGCATTGCGCTTTTGATACCTGCCCTTAATTTTTAAAATTTTGAATATTACCATGACGACCATCTCGACTAGATCTAATATTGCAATTAATGAGAATCCAAGCCACATTCCCATGTAGCCACCAAGATAGCTGAAGACTTCTATAGTCTAAAATATTAAAAACATAAAATTATTAACTACACAATTAAGAATTATAAGATCAAATAAATTACCTCAAATTTTGGTTTCTGTGTGTAGGAAGTGACGCGTGGCTTCTCAAAATTTATTTCTAGTTTTAGGACGGAGTTTCTACATAAATTTTTATAATGATTATTATTTATTAATTAGAATTTTTCTTTTTTCTTAATATCTAACTTAAACATATGTAATCACTTCACATATTCATTATTTATAATAAGTGAGTTGGTCACTCATTTATTATTTATATTGGATTTAGAGAGATACAGGTATTCCCACTTAACATCTTCCCTCCAGAGCCGAATTCAAAAAATGGAATATGCGTCTCAAATATACCTGGTGCCGAAGAACCAGAATGGCATTATAGCGCCATAGTATTTCATATAACAGAAAGTTTAAATAACTTTCATGATATAAGTAGTCAATTTTCCTATTTATAGATATATCAGAGACATTTTTAAGCATGTGTTGCGATTCATTTATTTTTTTAATTGTAAATCTTTGTCTGCATTAAAAAATTCTCATTAATGCTGTGCATTATTTTCTGTCCCGTACCATAAACGTATTGTTTACGGTATGATGTATTGTACTGCATACAAATTGTACTTATTTCTGCGTACAAAGTAACTGTTTGTTAACAACTATGTTAACTGCAGCTAGATGGCCGAGGTTGTAAGACATCAGCTTGCCGCTTTAGTGAATCCGGATGAATCCCACAAATTTTTCATCGGCGGTCTGTCCTGATATTACACCTCATCTCTCACCACCCGGCCGTCCCCGTTGTGAGCATGACCGAACCTATAATTGACCCCGAAGAAAGGCTTTCTTGGTATCCACAGAATGGAAAAATCAAAAAAATCTAAACAGTTAATGTAGATCATTTTTATAATCAGAAAGCATGTGTTAAACATTTTATATTTTGATATGATAATTTTTAACTTATATGTAGGAATTATATTATATTTTAGTTACGTTTTAGGAAATTTGTAGTTTTGGTTTAACGTTGTAATTTGGGGTAACGCATTATAATTTTTTCCATTTAATATAATGGAACTAGGCTTCTTGTTAACGTTTTCCAGCAGAACGTCTTATTTTCAGAAACGGATTGCTGACGTTAAGTGGAAAATACCTGTATCTTTATAAAATTGTATATATACACACATATATATGCAAATACAATGGTGCCTGGTATTTCGAATTTAATTTATTCCAGGAGATCTTTCGAAGTCCTAATAAATTTAGAAATTCCGATTAGAAATAATGGAAAGTGAATTACAGTAATTCCTTCTAGACCTTGGATAATAGGCATTTTGATAAACTTAAAACAGAAAATACAACGTAATTGAGGCAGAGCGTTAGCGAAGCCTCTTCTTTGTGGCTTACAGAATTGTGTTCGTTCTCAAAATCTGTTCGATCGATTTTGATTAAACTTTGCCATTTCTATTAATTGCGACGAGGAATCCAAAAATGTATGAGTGTCTATTTAAATGTAAAATATAAGAGTTCATGACTTCGTTTTCGATATATAAAAGTGTGAAAGTGACAATTTCCTTTCTCTCTGATCTGTCTGAGCGCGCCTACAGAAATTTAGGCCTAAGAGTCAAAAATAAAAATAACATTCCGTGCGCCTGAAGGAAAATAGGTAAGAAAAACGAACAAAACACAAGAACAAAGCAATCGCCACCGATTGCTTTGCTCTTGGATCGCCTCTCCATATCGGAAAGTGCAAGGATTGTGTTTCCCATGGCCAGCGGGTACAAGGATCGCCTCTTCTGTGCTAACAAGTGCAAGGATTGCACATTATTCCTAAATAATAAATTTACAAAATTAAACAAAGTTATTATACGAAAATGCAGTTATTCTTACATAAATAGTGTGATTAAAAACTCCAACTCTCCTTTCTGTAAATAAAACAAAAGGTCGTATTAAATATAGCCTATATTTGCTTTTGATTAAAAAATAGATAAATTGTTAACATTGCTTGTTTGTATTTAATAAATTTCATATTGTTTGAAAGTCAGTTATAAATTAATAAATATATTCATATTTAATACAATAAACACTGATTAGTTAGTTTCTAACTTTTAATAATGAATATTGTAACATAGTAGTGATTTGTATAGGGACTAAAAATTCCATTTCGAAAATTTTTATGAATATTTTTATGTGAGAAGAATCTCTTAATCAGTTTTTAAATGCGTTTATTTAACTTGCTTTATATCATATCCTCAAATTTTATCCAATTCTAATTAAGATAGAAGGCTGAGACTGAGGACAAGCCCAAGTTTCACGACAACACATTTTAATCATGCCTTAGAGGACAAAAATCGATAAACATAGTAAATGTGATGTGTCATTATATGTCTATGAATGTACCACTCTCATTACCTCCCACCCCAATCTCAATAAACACGACCAAAAGCATGTTTTTTTTTTTTTTAAATATATTTTTAAACAATATATTAAAATTATTAATTTTTGCTTTACATTTAATTGGATTTTAGTATTATTGTCTACAGAACTTCATTATTAACTTACCCCATCTGGATATGTTTGGTCTGGGCCTGAAATAATTTCGTGTGTATAGCTTATTTGTCTGTAATGATTAAGGTAATTAAAATTATGAAAAACATCAAAATGAATACAATTTTCTTAAAATGTAAAAATGTATACCTGCAGGATTTCGGGCAATGTTGCGTACAAGTAGATGTTTGAATATTTTTAATACAAAATACCATTTTTTCTAAGCAAAGTAGACTCGGATATTATTATTCAAAAATAAAAATTATTTAAGAAAATTTGTAAACATACCTATTGTACATAACGAATAAAATGTTTTCAAGTAAAAACTGCTAACCACACAACCGCACGAATCGTTCATTAACTTTAAATTGCATTCCACAATACATTCCTGTAAATAACGTTATCATTTGGAAGAGTATTGAAGAAAAGAAAGTTGTGTAATAATCAAAATTATTTACCTTTCTCGAGGAAAATGTTTTATTAAAATATGACGATTTAAATTTAACATAATCTACGCAATAACTACCGTACGGAGGAGATAACGAATCTTCTATTAACTATAAGAATAATAATAAATTGTAAAATGTTTTCATAAAATAGGATATAAACTGAAGATTACTAGAACAAAAGAAATTCTTAAAAATCGCTGATGATATTTCACGCTTTCCTATAGTTTCTTAATTTCTTTCCTAATTAAGTTGATCAGATCAGTAGCCACTAGAACAAAAGTTTCTCATTTTTATAACAGTTGTTATTTTTAGTTAAACTGATTTTCTGAACAGAAACTGTTTTTTTAATGTAAAACTTTTTAATATTCGTATTAGGAAATCATTAACCGTAATACACTTTCAACTATTTCGTATTGATGATTGTAATAATTACGCGAATAATTCGAATTCAACGAGAAAAACGAAGAGTTAATTTTTTGAATTTTGATATAAGGATTTGCCAGTAAAAATGATCAAACTCAAAATTCAATTTAAAAAATACTGCCACATTTTTCATTGTTTATAAATGGCTATGCTGATTACTAACACAACAAGATAAAATCGAAGTTATGAATTTATTGGCTGGTATTGAAAATCGAAATAAAAACGACTTAATTAATTGAAAAACATTTTCTATATATCAAATATGAATGCATATTTGATGTTCGATTTAGTTTGATCTAGCATAGTTATTTTGCATTGATCTATTAATTTCTAAATTTCTAAATTATTGACTATAGACTTGTCACTTGCTGAGAAACTGAAACATTTCGAATCTAACAGAAAATATCATCATAATTTAACATAAACAATTTTTTTACTTCAATTTCGTGAAAAATTCTTCTTCTTTAGCTTCTTGAATATGCGAAGTAAAGATTGTTTCGTAACGAAATAATTTGTACATCATATATTCAAATTTAGTTTTGTAATCTTGAAATTTTGATAATTTGATTGATTACTTCTAATTATAATAAATTGATTCATACCGATAATATTATTACTTCTAACACGAATTATGAAAAAAATAGAAAAAACACTGACCACATTTGGCGTAATCATATAAGAAGCTCCAGTTTTGAAAGTCATTCCGTGTTTGAAAGGATCTGTAGGAATACCCGGTGGGTGTATTGCTGCAATAAAACCAGTAGCAAATTCTGGTCGTAAGAGACTTGAGGGATTTGCTTTTAATCTTATTAACATTTCTTTTACGTTTATACCTAAATAAAATTTTAAAAAATAATTGATTATAATCAACTGTATGTAACATACTATTACTGTTTAAATTATTAAATTAAAATTATTAATACGTCATTTTTATCATTAAAATAAAAGAAATAGATTTCATTAAAAAAACAGAGATTTAGTTTTATTAAATTTATAACAATATTTTTAAAATTTTATATTAATTTTCAATTTTTACTAGTGTACAATTGAAGTTTCATATTCGGAGGAGTTAGGTTCTGCAAAACTGTCGCGAATATGGAAACCGCAAATAAATTACCGAAAGTATACGGCGATAAGATTCTGCTGCAGTCGTTTGGCAAGAATATCTCCAAGTCTACAATTTACGATCGATTCAATAAATTTAAAGCTGGACAATATGATGTCGAAGATAAGTCAGCTCGGAAGGCCTTCCGAGCGTGACTTATTTTCCTTTCGGTTGACGAGCTGCGGCAGCTGATGGAAGCCATCTCATGCTTGACCACGCGAGAAATGAGTAAGACACTTGGTCTTGACCAGTTCAATGTAATTCGTCACTTAACTGCTATTGGAAAGGTCTGCAAGATCACACGTATCAAGATTGACCCGACAGAAGCTGCTTGATCTCGGCTGGGAGGTTCTCCCTCTCCCCTAGATGGTACTGATATTGTACCATCCGACTATCTCTTCCGCTCTATGCAATACTTCTTGGATGGAGCGGAAGAGCAGTTCGCCGATGATGAGGAGATGAAAGTCGCACTTGCAAAGTTCTTGGACTCAAAACAGCCTGCAGAATTATTCAGTGCACAAATGTCACTATTACTTTGGTGGAGCGCTTGCATATTATGCGCCACTTCTAATGAGTAAGCATCATCATTAATTATATCGGGCAAAAGAGGTTGTTTATATATCGTATAAATTTAGCTGCAATCAATAAATTTAAAACCATAAATGCATCTTGAATATTAGAAAAACATTAATTAAAAATAAATTTTAAAATTGAATTTCAAGCCTAAATTAGTCTAATTTTTTTGTAATGAATGAATTCATTTTTGAAAATTTACATTAAAGAATCTGCTTATAGAAAATAATAATAATATTAAAAGAGGTTTTTAAAAAATAATAACATATAAAAGCATAAATATGTGCGGAAATTCTTAATATAGGGTAAGCTTTTAAAAACCATTGAAATATTTCATACACATTAACTTTTAAATTTAACAAATGCCAAACCGGTTTTATGAACGAATATAAATTATACCTGAATTTACTACTTTAATATTATAGCATAAGTGACGTATATTCCTGTACATGCTGATAAAAGTAGTGACGATGCTTATGTTTCTGTAATAAAATTTAAATAATTTAAGATCAACAATAAAATTAATTTTACAATTAAAATTTTTAAAAATAAATAACTTACTCGCATTTTACAGCAATATCATTATATGTAACATAATGGCAATTCATTTTAAATTCGTTGTAGCTATCAGAAAGCTGGAGAAGTAATTCTAAGTTTATGCTGTTTTCAAACCAAAATAATGTTTTTGGAATTGGAAACTGTCGTGAAATAGATTAAGATTACTATAATTTATTACCTGTATTTTTTTATTATATGAATATTCTATTTTACATGTATATTAGTTACGAAAAACGAACTTATATTTTATATCTTACCTTCAGACTGTTCCTGGGATTAAATTTGCATGCTTTGGGAAAAAATGCACAGAATTTTGTTATATTAGATGGTTGAGGGCAAAATTTAGGAAAATTCTTGCAAAATTTCATTCTTGAAAATCTGAATTGCATTAAAAAAAATAATAATAAAAAAAAACATCGAAATAAAAATAAACGGCATTTTAATTAATATTAAAAGTGGTGATCATGAAAATTACAATTTTTAGTGACTTTTAATTTCGTAGATTATTAAGTGGGGGCATTTTTCTCGATATTTAGAATCTTTAAATTTATGGCAGAGTTTGGATCGTTTTTGGATATTATAAAAACAATTTATATTTATTTAAATTTTCCATTTTATTTTNACACAATGTAGTGTTGTTTGTTTCGGCTCTTTTTATTTTCCTATTTTGTGTGTGAAGTGGTGTATCTTATTTACATAACTTTTAATTTTTCTTTTAAATTCTTCTGACTTTAACAGAATTCTTTGAAGGTTCGATTTAGACAGGCGAAATGTCGCCTGCTCGAAGATTTCCTCACGTGTGACTTGCTTCCTTCGTCCCTTCAAGCGCACTTACCTTTAATTTTCATGCGATCATTTGATAATAGAAGAAATCTTAAAATGCGAAAGTTTCAATGTAAAGAGCTTGCGTCACTATACTATAACAATGTTAGACGATGCTGAAAAAGTCTAATTTTCGTCTTTTTCTAATTTAGAATATTCTATTAGAATAATCAAGTTCCATGTTAAAATTGGTTAGAATATTAAAATTGTAATATGTTATAATATCACACATTATATTAGCTAGAATAAATTTTGAAAATGTAGCCAGGGAAGAAAGCATGAAAAGATCCCTTTTGCAACTATTTAGAACTTAACATTGTCAAATATAAAATTATTAAAAATAGTTGCATTACTTGGCGAATTTCATAAATTGAATAAAAAAAGAATATTGACCTGATTATTGTTCTATAGAATTTATTAATTAATATAAAGTTTACTTACCCATTTGCATTACAAAATGTAACTTCAGGAAAAGGTAGATTTTTAGGATGAGTTACTTCTATATTTACGACGGTAGGATACGTTAGATAAACTTGGAGAAAGGAATGGGTTTGGTAAACCAAACCCGAAGTGCATACGAGAAGAACAAATATTTTGACTATTTTTCTAAATTTGCTTTTAGTTGCTATTATTTGTGGTAAACTCGGTAACATCGATTGTCCTAATTGCTTTTTTATATACTGACAAATAGATATACGCCTTTTGACGATGCATTTTTCACACTAGAATTAAAATGACTAAAAACATTTTAAAATATCATTTTATTACAGATTATATTAGTTACAATTTTAGTGATAGAAATTTAGTGAAAACTTTATTTTAATTATAACATAAAAACTTAAGTAAAATCTAGACATTTAGACGAGAAAATGATTAATATTTTACCTTATTTATTACAGGAATATTGTGCATAGTGAAATATTTTTACAATTGCCTGCAAAACATTCAGGCTAAATACCAGTTCTTGCAGTGTTTAACTATTTTATATATTACAGAAATAACAATATTTTACTAGAAAAGTCGTCAAATATTTTAATGAATTTTTAATATAATTTAAGAAAATTCTTAGTAAACGTAATAAAAATTTTACGATTTATTTTGGCAGTTATAATAAAAACAACAATTGTGATAACTTTAATTATTCTCTACATAAAAATTTATCAATATAATATATCTATAGTAATTCCATATAATACTTTAATATCGTTCGGTTTTCGAATTTATAATAATCTTTCTAGGAAATTTGCTTCTATTCTTCTTGAATTTATCCATTAAAGATACAATAATATTTTGGGTATTGTTGTAGATGGTAAAAAGCGATAATCCTAGCCACATTCCCAAATATCCACCCATGTAACTGAATAATTCAATCGTCTAGCTTGACCACGCGAGAAATGAGTAAGACACTTGGTCTTGACCAGTTCAATGTAATTCGTCACTTAACTGCTATTGGAAAGGTCTGCAAGATCACACGTATCAAGATTGACCCGACAGAAGCTGCTTGATCTCGGCTGGGAGGTTCTCCCTCTCCCCTAGATGGTACTGATATTGTACCATCCGACTATCTCTTCCGCTCTATGCAATACTTCTTCGATGGAGCGGAAGAGCAGTTCGCCGATGATGAGGAGATGAAAGTCGCACTNTTTTATCAAGTAAACTTATACAATATTATATTTCAGATGTAGTTGTATCTATTACGTTTACTTTATTAATTTTAATTAATTTAATTTTTAATATCAACTTACTCATATATTCTTGTATTTCGATACCTTTCTAATTTTTTACCCTATAATTACAAAAGAAAACTCATTTACAATATTTAAAAATTACTATTGTTATTTTATTGATTTAAATAAAACATATTGATATTTTATTAAAACTAAGGGTTAACTATTTTAAAACTTCAAAATTATATTTTTAGATATTTTTAAATCATTACAAGTCAACTTTATAGGTTATATTGTTATCGATAATTGTTTTATTATTGAAAAAAATCCAGCAACGAGTTGCATAACTTTTCCAGCTGTTATGAGAGTTTATTAAAAATAAATAACTTTTATATTATTAATTATGACTAAAATGACAAAGGCTTAATTTTTAGGACAGAAACGAGTTTTTAAAAATATCGTAAATACCTACACATATCCATGGAATTTCCGTTTTTTTAATTTTTTGGATTCATGGATATCAAAACGTCGAGATTTGAAAAAACCCGAAGGGTCAAATTTTACACAATTTCCAATATTTTCCCTTGTTATATACATAACAGCCGGAAAAGTGAAACCGATTGTCCTTAGAAATAACTGATGCTTATAATGAAAGTATTTTTATAATCTATTTACTCATGAAAACAGGGCCGTCGAGAGCTTGTATGGGCACGGAGTAGACCGGGCCTCCTTTTGTTCCTTCATTTTTGCCCTTTTGTTTTTTAGTCTTTTGTTTTTTTAGCAAATGAAATGCATAGAATGTTTCTTTATTAATACAAAGCAATTTTAAAGATTTTATTTTCTGTTTGTACAAATAACATTAATTTCATAGGATACAAACCTAAGGGAACCTAAGTTTTTTTCTGAATCCGAGAAAAATTTCCCAGATCTCCCTCCCTCTCGAAGGCCCTGCATGAAAATAATCAAATGAAGCAACTAATTGTTTACTCGCTTACTGATAGAAATATAAATTTACTTACTAAAGGAGAAAGAGGGAGAAAAATGTCAGATTCTATTTTATATTCATAATACACCTTACTGAAATATAAATTAACGTAAATATTTTCTTATAATTAATAGATTCATTTGTGCAAGAAAAATATTTCAGGTTTTTGTAAAATATTGTATAATTTATCTATCATATTGCATATTTATATTGGATTGAAAATAATATAAAGATATGTTAGATGAAATATCAATTGTTTCCAAATGAATAACGACAACGAAGGAAAATGAATGTCAAATGACAATTCAAATAATAAAAAAAATTAGTAGAGGAGAAGGTGGTATTATGGAACACTGCGGGTATTATGGAACCACCCCATTTCGAACTGATAATAAAGGCGAACTGTAGCGGAATGTGGTTGAACTGAACTAGGCAGACATCCATAGCAAGGGGAAAACCCGTTTTACTTCAGTTAAACGGTTGTCCGTATTTAATCAGCAAATTTGTTTTTTTCAAAATTCGCAAGTTTTGAATGCTAAGTGAATTTAATTATTTTTAAAATATAAATCGTGTAGTTGTAGGTTCACTGGTGCATGTATTCCGTTCCAGAGACTTAGGGGTACATATTAATCTGTGTGATGTTCACGTTTTTTAAATTTTGGTCTTGACAGACATAAGTTAATTCGAGATGGCGATGCGTGAAATACGGACCCCATTGGTGCTTTTACAGTAATATGGAACTCAACTCCTCCGAACTTTCTATTTGCAAGCAGACATTCCTCCAGAGCAATTTGTGAAAAAGACACTAGGTAGAAAGCCAATTCTTCCTGAGAATATCGAAAAAGAGCTGCTGGAATATATATTGTTGATGGAGGTCATATTTTTCTATTATAAAAGCATTTTTGCGATAAAATACATTGGAGTAAATAATTTTGTAATTATTTAACATTTTTTGTCCTTTCCTATTTGTTTTTGGCTACATTAAAGCATTTTTTTGAAAATATACAGTAAGGTTCCATATTACCACCCGATTTTCTCTAAGCCTACTTTCGGACTTTTTGTACAAAAGCCTTCAAAAACCATACTTATAATTACACTAGCGAAAAATCCAATTAGGAACATTTAGCTTACTAGTTACCAGTACTTTTCGCACAAAAAATGTGGGTGTAGTTATGATACCTTGTTTACAATTCACTAAAATGTAATTGTGGTTCCATAATACCACCTTCTCCTTCACCACCTCCTCCTAGTATAAAATTGACGCCATGTTAACATTTTATTAGTTTAATAAATAATAGTATAAGCAACATAAATTTAGGAAATAATATTTGCGCGTAGCCTAATATTTGTATAACTCGAAATTAGTTTAATTGAAGATCGATTAAGAATAGAAGTGATATATTAGTGTTAAGGATATACTACGTTAAACGTGTGTATTAGCTCTTAAATTCACAATGTTAATAGACGTAATAACACAATATATCACTCACTTGATTAGCTGAGAGTTATATTTAAATTGTTGAATCATTCACGCCGACATTTCTTTATATCGTATTTGCCATTCATTTGACATTTATTTTCCTCGTTGTTGGTATTGGTTTGAAAACTGTCTTAAGTGTCTATTTCTCCAGCATATTCTTATGCCCTTTGCAATCCAATACGTAAATTTTATTTTTAAAATATTTCACTAATTTAATATAATTCTATAATAGTTAATAATTTCTGAATATTAATAGATTTTAACCTGCAATCTTTTGGGCATTTAGAAACACAGATATTCCTTTCTATCTGGACGTAGCATTTTACATCATCTGAAAAGAATATTTTTTTACAGGAATAAACTTTATTGTCAATAAATATCTAAGAAAATTATATTCTTTCCGTGATTTACGGAAAATACTATGCAATGATTACAAAATGGCGATAGTCTAATTGCATATCATAATATCTATTATTTGCATTTTTTAGTTTCGAACAATATGTTCATTAAATTGAATTTTAAAATAATGTTGAGAAATACAGTTTATATCAATATAGTATAGATATATTAAATATAAAAATATTTATAAAATAATTTTATACTCAATTTATTAAATGATATATATAACTAGTAAACTTTTACATATTATATTCTTTTCTCTATTGATATATTTGTATATAAACTCTTTAATAAATTAAATCATTAAATATATTATGTATTGTATTCAAATATGTATAATTATATTGCAAAAAAAATTCTTACTAATGCGGCAAAAAGAGAAATTCTCTGAAAGTTCGAATGTAGAAAGAACGCATCCACATTTATTATGGTAAAGATCGAGAAGACACAAGTTGATACAGTCCTGAAAAATCATTGTACAAATATTACATATGAAGTAAATTAAATTTAGAGTATTAGTGCACATAATAGACCTATATTAATTTATTAATTAACTGTTTTTATTTTAGTACAAGAATAATGATACCGGAATTACAAAAAAATTAGATCAAAAAACAACTCAACAAATCAAAACATTTTTTTACATCTCAGATGTTTTTGTTTGAATATCAATTGTTTTTGTTTAATAATTGTATTATTATGTCGAGATACAAGACGATGATGTACAATTCGGTGGGCGACTGAACACGTCGCCGATCAATGCGCCGCCAGTCGAGCGCGCCGCCGACCGACGCTTTCGATACGCCATTTATAAAAATTGTTTTAAAATGTTTTAATTGGCATAAATTTGAGCTTTTGTAATTCTGAGTAACATTTTGAATAAAATTCATTCGCTTCCATGCACTTTCATCTTTATAAGCATAAAATTAATCCGTAAAACTGAATTAGCTCTATGGCAAACCCCCGTGAACTTTGACCTATCGACCCAGAAGTTTGGTCAGCACTTCATTGATAAAGAGAAAGGCTTTAAAATTTGAGCTTTCTAAACCCAGTAGTTTTTTCTCTACGAGAGTCTGCAATGCCGGATGAAGAAAAAACTTCAGCTTTTTTGGCAATTTTTCACTTCTCAATTGCTTATATTTCAGCAACCGCTTTATACATAATCCTGAAATTTGCACATTACCTAAGAAAACAATTGTCTTTCGAACGAGATATTCGGAATTACTTCAGGTGTTTGGGGGCGGGTTCGATTTCTCCGCCCCGAACACCTGAAAATCGGCAACTCCAATTCCTGTATAGGCCCTATATAGTCAGTCAGTGATTGTTTTCCTTGGCGGGGAATACTACGCCATGACTCCTGATTATGGAAAAAAGAAAAGAGTAAAAACAAAAAAAAATTCTGAAATCGGACGTACAGCAATGTAAGATAAGCAGTTAGTTTTTATACTTACAGTTATTAATTTACAATAGTCGTCATTAATGTGAACATATGATGATGGTTTTTTTTTAAAAATAGTTGTTACCGCATTACTTCATTGACTCAAGTAGTTTTTATTTTGATTATTTGTATATTTTAAAGACTGTTTATTTATTTATTTCTTTATCCATTTATTTCTAGGTGGAAAGGTTTTCTTGGAATTAATCCGTAAAACTGAATCAGCTCTATGGGAAACCCCCGTAAACTTTGACCTATCTATCCGGAATTTTGGTCAGCACCAAAATATGTTTTCACGTAATATATGTAATATACGCGATTAATACTAAATAAATAGAGTTTTTATTCGAATACTGGTGATATTTAATTAGGCTACGCATTATTCTATTATTTATTGTCTTTGAAAGAAATGGCATAGAAGTAATTTTCAAAGTTTAGTATTAAATCTGAAGTTTTCTGTCTCTTATCTCACTAAATCTTTTTTTAAAATCTTATTTTTTTTCTTAGAGGCATTGGCGGATCCAGAAGTACCCGAATGTAGGCTTACATAAAAATTAAAAATATTTGAATAATCAATGATGTCTTTTTATTTACATATGGTATTTTTTCCACAATACAACCTCGACGATTGTATTGCATATGGTCCGATAAACCATATTTACTATCATAAATGTTTTTAAAAACAACATTTTGAAGTTCGAACAAATAAATTTTAACTTTTAATTAAACGGGTTAATGGGGATCAAAGAGGAGGGCTATAGGCGTTTAAGACCCCATAAACCTCCTCTAATCTGCCACTACTAACAAGGAGACGGCTGGACGCTGTCCTCTTCGATTCGAACGAAACATAACTAGTACGTAGACCTAAACACAAACAGATCCTTGTCCAAATAATAGGATCTATTTCTCGAGCGTTTTCGGAAAACGGGCCTTTGAAAAGGAGAGGACAACGTCTGGCTGTCTTCTTATAAGAGGAGACTGGTAGTTGAACAGATTATGCGCTTACAGAAGTTTCTATATTTTATTTCTTTAAAAACTTGAATAGCCATTTTAACTAATTAGAGATAAAAAATAAATTTTTATCAGAGTTTTTAGAATTTAATAAAATATAAAATATTCTAGTAATGCATTATTGTTTTTTAAAGAAAATTGTTTACCTGTTGAGATATAGGAATTTGATTAAAAAATTTCATTGTAGAATATTTATATTCGTAGCAATTTGTTCGATAAGGCGAAGGAAGCAAAATATTCATCATCTTAAAAAATAAATTATATTTTATGTAATCAAACTAAATTTATTGGAAATGTTATTAAAATTTTTTCAATTTTATTTAAANTTGATAAGTATAGGAATAAAATAAAATTTGAAAATGATACTTTTTCATTTACTTTCTTTGGTCGAATTGTATACAATTTTCCAGGAAATGCAACGAATCCAAATTCGTAAGGATTAATTAAATCCTTAGTCGAATGAATGGCCACCTGTACTTGCGGTTTTGCATCTGGTCTTATTAACTCTTCCGGTTGCAAATTCAAGTGGATTTGCATATTTTTTTCAAAAAATACTTTATAGTAAAAATATAACATTTTATTAAAATTTTGTCTCTAGTAACAGTTTAAAGGTTATTTTATTTAAATGCAGTATATTTATAGAAGCTTCTAAATTATAAATATATAATATAATATAATATAACATACAATCCTTTTGAAATATCGGTTTCGTCCACATTTCCGAATTATTTTTAATCAAGAAACAAAGTTTCGGCGTTAATTTGTTGAAAACAACAAATGGTTTAACATATGGCCTAGTAAAAAATAATAATTAATAAATAAAACAAATGAATTATTTGAAAAGATATCGAATTTAAGACTTAAATCAAGATTACTCGTACTTGCAATTTATTGTATATTTCGACTTTATACTGATGTAACAGCTTTGAAGAAACTTATAATGTGGCTGATATAATTGTTCGAACGTTGATCGGTCCATAAATTTTTTCAAATATAAAATACTTGGAGGTGGGAACTAAAGAATAAATTTATTAAAATGAGTATATTATAGATAAAGATTACTTATGTATCATTTTGTTTATAGCATTATGTCGTATTTAAGTATTGCGTATAACATATAAGATTATGATTTAATACGATTTCGATTTAATATATTTTTAACAATAAATTTAACTTTATATTTTAAAAAATTTAAAAAACTTAAATATTACGAATAATTTTGTATAAGACAGGTATTTACCGCTTATTTAAGTACCCATAACTTTACAAATATTTCGTTTAAAAAATTAAATTTTTTATTAGTTAGATAATTTATATACAGTAAACACTCGATTTAACAGACAAAATTTATCCTATTAGTCGTTTAATTCGAGGATTTACTGTATTTTATATAAATTTATTATATATTTATACTAATTCTTTAAATTTACCTGAAGTTCCCGTGGAAAAGGTATCAAGGAATCACAAAATTTTGGATAATAAAAACAAAATATTGTTAAATTCTTCACGGGTAGACACGCTTTCGGAAATTTGTTACAAAATTTCGATCGCAACAAACTAAATTAAAAACTATATTAAAATTCTTTAAATATTTATGATTAATAAATAAATTCTTCTTACAAATTTCGGTTGCAGATAGACACAGATGGTAATTCCAGACTTTCAGGATATAATGTTTCTATATCTACTGTTACTGGATAAGTTAAATAAAAAGATAAAAAAGTAATTGCTTGATAAAGAAAGCCTAAAACACAACAAATGAAGATGACAGCATTCATTCTAAACTTGCATTTTGAACATTTAGATTTTTCAACAGCAGATAATTTTCTTTTCAATTTTCGTTTAAAAGCAAACTTTTGATTATCTTCATGAAAAGATTTTATTCTCTGAAAATATTATCTTTAAATTATTAAAATAAAATTACATTATTTTAGAAATATATTTCTAAATGCTTCATATTAACACATTTAATTTTAAAAATGCAGCAATTGAATTATAATAAAACTATAAAATAAATACCTCTTTTCGGCGAATGTCCGCAATTCTGTACATCTGAATCAAAGTTAAAATCTCGTATGCAAATATATTAATTTTATATAATATAAACAAATTTATTTAAACGTTGATGATGATATTTATGATAAGTTCAGTTTGCACGTCTTAAATGCAATTTCTAGAATGTTTACCCATAAAATTCTATCTTTTATTAGTGAATGTGGTTTTATTTTTCACGATGCTACTAAAACAGTTGAATAGCTTCGGATTGATTAGGAATTATTTTATGATTTTCTTTGAATGCATTCTGATTTTTTATTATATAGAACATTTTAATAGCAGAAAATAAAGTTTATAACTCTCGGATTCTTTTCATGATATAGATGTGAAAAGAACATTGTGCAAAGTGCGTCAGGAAAAGTAGACAATACATAAAGCGTTGTAGTGTGCTTCAAAACATGTTCTTACTACTTCTGATGTATTCTGTATATAGATCGATGATATTCAATTATAACTCTATTTTATTATACATAAAATTACGTTTATGTTTACTTATGTAATTAAGAAAATGCTGCCCAATAATTAGAAAATCGTCGTTGTCATTAAGTATGTAACATTTTTTTTCGGATATAGAGTAGTTCTAAAAAATATGTAAAGAGTAATAATTATTTAAAAATTTTAATTAATTATTTTAATTAAAAAATGACAATATTTATAATAAATTTTATGAAAAGTCGTTAATTATTTTAAAATAATTTCGATACAAATGCATTTTCCTGTTTTATTATTATCTTCAGATAAAACGTTTTCAAAGATAGACGGGAAAGAGTTATACGATCATTCTGTAGGATTTCTAATATTATGCTACACTGATCTGAAATAAAACCATTAATTCTATGATTTTGATTCTTTTTCTAATAGTGGCACATATACATGGTAATTTTATCTTGTGACACCTCATTTCTTCATCAAAATAGAGATATTGCGCTTTTTCATACTTGTACTTTTAGTGATACACGCAAGAAGTATTATGGCACTGCTCAGCATTATTTCACGGCAATCCTGAAGTGTTGCGACATCCTAGTTGAAAACCGCTGAATTAGTTAAAAGAGAAAATAAAATAAACCGTATACATCTATCTGCGGGCCGCAGCCCGAATTACACACAGTGATAGCCGGTACCCGCTGGTCACCCACTAAATCCCAGCACTGCTGGGCATACTGCCGCCATCGTCCCTTCCACCTTGCTGGTCTCGAATCGTTTTGAAATCATTTGACGTTAAGGGCAGAGCTTCCTGTGGGACCTTCGACCATTTCCATCTTTATACACATTATGTAGATAAAAGTACAATGAGACATTTATGGATACGCAGTATACACACACACGCACATACAAAAGGAATAAAAATAGAAACAATGGCATCTTACCATTAAACTTAATAAAAAAAATAATCTGTTAATTTAATATATTGTATTGTTAAAAAATAAATATTTCAATAATCAAGGAAAATTAAGGATGCTGATGATTTTTAGCTTATCTTTAAATGTAATTTAAAAATTTAAATTAATATTTTATATATTTTATTGCAGGTTCTATGTCAATTCACGCCATTAAACTTCGCTTTCGAGAACAGATTTTGGAAGTTTTTTAAAAATAATTTCTCAGAAACTAAAGATTAATTTATATTTTGCTTTCAACTATACAAGAAGGAAATTTTATACTATAAACGAGCAATTATTTATTGTGACATCGCCACAATACCGGGCCGCAATTTTTAATCATATTTTTAATTTATTTAATTTGAAATATATGCTCTCCACCTCAAATTAGTAGTGTCTGCCCCTGTACGTTATACTGTTCCGTTAGAAATGGGGTCGTGATGGTCATTTATCTAATTCCTTTCAGGGTGGAGTTTTTGAATTGAACTAATGTAACTTCCGGTTTGCATCGGAAGTTCATATATAGTTAATCGGGGCCTCTCCTGACTCTAAACCTCCCATATTTGGTCTCGTCTTTCATTTATTAACTCCATTCTCGCGATTAAGGAAAGAATGACGGACAGACGACAGTGAGAATTTATAGGTCTACAACAATTTTTTCAAATTGCAACCAAATTAAAAACTTCCACAAATGTATGGTCGCAATAATCATATACGCAGGTTATTTAAAAATAAATGAACAAATAAAAGATACTCATGTTAAATTAAAGAATAAAATTGTCAAGATATTGTATGTAATTTTTTATCGTTATCTTCACATAAACACTGTTTATTTTCTCTGCATATTATGTCATAAGTGTTATTAAAGTCATAAAACATATATAATTTTGAAATTTTTATATATTTATATTGCTTGTTTTTTCCGTAACTATTAGTGATATTTAAAAATGAAGAATGTATATTTACTAAATATCTGTCTTTAATAATGATGCGCCATTTAGAATGAAAAATTCAACGATGTTTTTCTAACAGTATTGAACGGGATATAAGGAAATGTTTTAGTTTGAAATAATGCTAATAATAAAATATAAACGATTAATCAGAAGTCAGATATTTTATCGTATTTTAAATCAAAGCAAAAGCTTCATAACAATTATGTTCTAAAATATATGTTTAAGCTAGAAATTAAATAGTGCGGAACTTTGAAAAAATCTTCATTCCAATATATTCCATAGAATGCTGTTTTTAAACTGAATTTTTAATTATAATTTTATTTTATTTTCTATAAGAATTTGATTATTATAAATATATATGAATATATTTTAATAATATTGAATGCAACAGTAAATCTAAGCAGTAGTTCCGGAAAGCATACGTTGAAAATTACAGGGAAATTCTTTTATCGAAGTCCATCAATAATAACAAAATTAGAATAATATTGTCTTTTATTTTATTTTTTAATCATAGCAAAATAGGAGAAATTTAGATTTAGATATAACAACAATTTATGACTTTCATGATATAAAAAGATAGCGANAAGCATAAAAATTATAAATATCACGCCTGTTCGCGTCAAGTAATATTTTATTTACCTCGAATTAAATAAAATATTAAGCTAAAAATTAGAAAAAATAAATGTGAGGATCTGCCTAAATCTAAATCGTTATGAAAGGATCTGCGGATCATAAGGTTTATTATTATAAATATATATGAATATATTTTAATAATATTGAATGCAACAGTAAATCTAAGCAGTAGTTCCGGAAAGCATACGTTGAAAATTACAGGGAAATTCTTTTATCGAAGTCCATCAATAATAACAAAATTAGAATAATATTGTCTTTTATTTTATTTTTTAATCATAGCAAAATAGGAGAAATTTAGATTTAGATATAACAACAATTTATGACTTTCATGATATAAAAAGATAGCGAAATGTGATAAATGAATGATATGATTAAAGATGGAACTTGCAGAGATGGATCCACAGAGATACAGGGACTTAAGCTTTCCCATTGACACAAATGCATTTAAATTTATTTGTTCGAACTTCAAAACGTTGTTTTTAAAAACATTTACGATGACAAATATGGTTAACTGGACCATCCTAATACAATCATCGTTAATAAAACATGTTAAATACATGTTAATAAAAAGGTATTAATAATTATTCAAATATTTTTAATTTTTGAATTAGCTCCCTGTTTGGGTTCTTCTGGATCCGCTATAGGAGATAAGGATTTATTAATAGATAAAAATTTTTCATTCATTTACGTGAGGTATTTGTAGCCAAATTCTGCCGAAACTTACAAGAGAGGATATTTTTTGACATATGCTTGAATGGAAATTAATTTATATTTTGCTTTCAACTATACAAGAAGGAAATTTTATACTATAAACGAGCAATTATTTATTGTGACATCGCCACAATACCGGGCCGCAATTTTTAATCATATTTTTAATTTATTTAATTTGAAATATATGCTCTCCACCTCAAATTAGTAGTGTCTGCCCCTGTACGTTATACTGTTCCGTTAGAAATGGGGTCGTGATGGTCATTTATCTAATTCCTTTCAGGGTGGAGTTTTTGAATTGAACTAATGTAACTTCCGGTTTGCATCGGAAGTTCATATATAGTTAATCGGGGCCTCTCCTGACTCTAAACCTCCCATATTTGGTCTCGTCTTTCATTTATTAACTCCATTCTCGCGATTAAGGAAAGAATGACGGACAGACGACAGTGAGAATTTATAGGTCTACAACAATTTTTTCAAATTGCAACCAAATTAAAAACTTCCACAAATGTATGGTCGCAATAATCATATACGCAGGTTATTTAAAAATAAATGAACAAATAAAAGATACTCATGTTAAATTAAAGAATAAAATTGTCAAGATATTGTATGTAATTTTTTATCGTTATCTTCACATAAACACTGTTTATTTTCTCTGCATATTATGTCATAAGTGTTATTAAAGTCATAAAACATATATAATTTTGAAATTTTTATATATTTATATTGCTTGTTTTTTCCGTAACTATTAGTGATATTTAAAAATGANTCATACAAAATAAATTGACATATTTATAAAGTATGAAAATTTACGAGTATATAGAAACTTTTTTATATTTTAAAATACATTAGGCTTCTTTTAATATGATTATTGGGTTTTCACTATTTTTGACAATTTCTGTTGTCTCTTTGAGTGTATGTATGTCTTATAAAAGAAATTAGCGAACAAAAGGAAATAAGAAAAAGCTAGACAAAATGCGAAAGTGAGAATTCCTTCAGAAATTTGGCAATCATAACCTGATGATTTAGAAATATATGCCCATGTAGATACGATACAAAAAGTTACCATCTGAAGAAGTTGTATTATTGTAATGGCCATGGATATGAAACTGGGTATTTTAAATCCTACAGATTTCAGGGCAAAGTAGGAATACATAAATGAATGCACAAAATAATTCATTACAATTAACCAGCGAGCGGTTGAAGTATGTTCTTTATAAGCATAGAAACACAAGAGAAGAACAGTGATGTGATGATACCAATGAAGAAAGATTAACTTCTGTTTCCTGAGAACAATGAAAACGGTGTCACCAAGTTCAATAACCTTAGATAGTGCGAAGAGCCAGGCCCATTCTCCAGTTACTTTAGTTACTTCGATATAGCTGGAATTACAAACAGAAAAAGTAAAACCAAATTCTTTAAATACATGAATTAGTTCTGGAATGGTCCGACTGGTACCCAAAATGCTGAAGATCGCTAAAGCTGCATTCCAAATCGCTAATTGTTTTCTTAATCCATAAGGTTGGCGTGATTTCATATATTTTTGACCAAAATAAATAAAAACTAGATAGGCTCCTATAAAATAAAATACTTTAGACCAGTGTTTTTCCATCCATATTTTATTAGCATCTTTGTTAAACTGTTTTTCAAATTCAAAGACCATTGTATAGTTCGGAGAAAATAATGTAGGATCCATGCTTGCAAAATCTGAAAATAGAGATAAAATTTACAACTTAAAATTTATTTACAATGAATTTTTTTTATATAAAAATATTTTATAAAATTATAATAAAATTTATCTTATTACAGTGTTATTATTATTATTATCATCATCAATATAAAATATCAAAATAATGATAAACTTGTATATTTGCTTTATTATTGAATGATTTTTGTATGCTATAAATGTATACTTTAAGAATAATGATTTAAAACATAATAAATAATTTAAAGTATGGTTCTGTAAGTATATTTAAAAAATTTGATCAATATGAATAAAAAAATCTCAAAAAATAAATTTACACGATAAAATATAAGCATAAAAATTATAAATATCACGCCTGTTCGCGTCAAGTAATATTTTATTTACCTCGAATTAAATAAAGTATTAAGCTAAAAATTAGAAAAAAATAAATGTGAGGATCTGCCTAAATCTAAATCGTTATGAAAGGATCTGCGGATCATAAGGTTTAAGAACCATTGTTTTAAATAATAAATCATTATACCAATAATGTAATAATTACATTAAATAGAAACTAGAATTACTATGCGATATAAATAATTTCGTGTAAGTTTGAAAATGAAATTATACTGTAATTTATTTCACGGAAAGTTTTCTGTAATCTCTTCGTTTATGATGTACAGTCAGACAAACAATTTTATTATAAATTATAGACGAATTTATCTATTTACAATCTATGACAAAAGTGAAAAATTTTGTCGCACGCTATTACAAAAGAAGGAAAGGAAAACTTTTCAGACCATTTTAAAAATATTACATGTTCAATAATCCAAAATTTTAGATCAACAAGTTAATTCGTTTTTAATTTTTCGATTAATTACAAATTTTTATGCAAATTTATATTAAAACGTTAATACAATATTATTTATATTTTAAATACATGTATATGAAATACATGTATATAAAAGTTTAACTTAAATTTGTTTAAAATCTTTCTTATTCTTGATTTTGAATGTCAAAAATATATGAATCATTGCAATTTCATTTAACACAATATTCATATAATCTTAGATACATTTTAAAAATTAAATGTTATTTTTATATGTAAAATTATATTAAAGGTAAAACATTTATAAAATGATCCGTTTAATTTTTTTAAAACAATTATTGTAAGATAAAGAAAATTAATTTTGAAAATTAAGAAAACTGAATAGCACTTACATTATGTATCGTAGTTCTGTAATCTCTTTGAAAATTGTAGAAAGTTACGAATTAATAATATATAGTAACTAATTACAAAATATTTTGTTATAGATCAATTCATTAAAAAATTATTGCCCAAACAAATAGTAATATATTATCCATATTTATTAATGGACATTAATATATTCATTTTTTTATATTAAAAAAATTCTATATACGCCTATATATATGAAATAGTTTACGGTAAATAAAATAAATGTCGATATTAATTAGAAGTACATTTATATACTGTACAAACATTATAAAAATTGGAAACTTGGAAAAACACATAGAGTAAACGATTTATTGAACTTAAAGATCTTTAAGTTTTTGAAAAATATTTAAATTGTTAAATAAAAATTCTCAAGAAGAATTTCGTGAAGACTAGATAAATTTTATTGACTAAACTGATAAATAAGAACTTTGGATGAATTTAAACTTTTAAATTAAGAATATGTCAAAATAACTATATACTAATGTTTTAATACTACGTTTTCTTAATCCCTGATTTATAAAACAATTTCTTAATGCAATTTACGCATATATCAATTGTATGGAGGAAAAAATAAGAATTTAATTCGTATAAAATAAATTCGAATATCAAGACAAAAGAGTTAAAATTATTTTTATTTTTTTAAATAGATTAAGAATTGAAATGATGTTACATTAATTCCATTTTATAAAATTGATAATCATTTTGAAAAACTGTTTATTAATGAAGCGGTTTAATTCTGCTTTTTGGAAATTGTCTTCTTAGGTTGTAAGTAAGTGTTATAGAAAAAACGACCAAAAAGAAACAAATAGGAAAGTGATAGTAAAAAGGCAAATCGCGTTACATTGTCGGAAACTTGGCAGTAACGATTTCTTTTCTTTAGTACATATGCTGCAGCATTTACTATTAAAAACACACTCATTTGAGTCATTTGAGAAGTAGTTATCATCATTGCTATAGGTCGTGGAACATTAAAGCCGATAGCCTTCAAAGTAAAATAAGAATACATAAATGAATGTACTAATAGGTTGATTGTCATTAACCATCGAGCGGTTGCATTTGCTTCTTTATAAGCGAAAAAACAAAACACCAAAACTGTAATATGATGATACCAATGAAGGAACATTAGTTTTTGCTTTCTAAGAACTACGAACAGAGTATCACCAAGTTCTATTACTTTCGACACTGCAAACGCCCATTCCCAGAAATTTATAACTTGAGATTGTTCGAAATATCTGACGTTGCATATGGAAGTTTTAAAACCGAATTCAGTACAAATATATATCAATTCGGGAAGAGTTCGCCATACTCCCAAAATACTAAAAACGGCCAGAGCCATATTCCATAACATCAGTGGAATTCTCAAATTATAAGCAGGTCGAGATCTCATGTAAGATTTGATACTAAAGATGACAAAGACATAAACTGCCGAAATATATAAAGACTGCTGCCAATTATTTTGCATCCATTGTCTTTTTGGATACTGATCGAAATTTTTTTCGAAATCAAAGACATAGCTGTAGTTTGATGACATTGATAACCGCTCACTATTCATCTTTTGGATATTCTGTAAAAGAAACGAAAAGTTTCGTTTAGAATCTAAATTGTATAACAGCATTTTAAAAATTAATTACACGATTAAAATTTATAAATGCTGTTTTAATACCGCGTAAAAGTAATATAATTAAAATATGTAAAAAAATTTTACAGTGTCTTATTTTTCCCTTAAAAGATAATGACATTTTGTTATCAATGTCACCGTTAAATCTGCTTTAAAAAATGTTTTTCAATATAGAATTTTTTAAAAACTATATTATGGTAAATTCTCTACTACTTCAAGTGATTTAATAGTGCAATACGATTCCGATAATCCGAACAAACAAATCGAAATTGATATTAGTGATACTTGATTTTTTATTAATATAATTAGCTACTTTTTAATTTCTTTTATTCAAGTTTTTTATTTCAAATAAGTTAAAAACAAGTAATGAATATTAATACGGATAAATTTATTTTTTTTATATTTATATTCATATCTTGTTATGTAATTATTTACTGGATTTCAACTTAAGTACTAAAAATATTTATTGAAAAGGGAATTTTAGTATGCACTTTAATTTCGTTAAATATTTTTATTTAGCGAAATTAAATACATTTGTTATTTAAAATATTTATATAAAGGGAGAATATTGTTTTGTACTTCTGTTTTTAATACTATTTTATATATACTTATGGCAATGAAAAATATTTAAATATTTTTTATTGCCACAAGTTATTAGTATTTAACAGTATGACTTTTATTTTATTAATATTTTCAGTTATATGTTTCATAAAATAAAAACAAAATGATTTTACGAGTAATTGTTTTTCATTCTGTTTTTTATAACTGAAAATTTACAAAATTTATATTTCTAAAGTAGAATAATTCAAATATTAATAATTATTCTGAATCTATAATATCAATATATTATATTTATAATATAAACTAACTATATTATTATTATACAAAGTAAATATTAATAAAACTAAATTTTAATACAGTACTTTATTTAATGATATACAGTATATACATATAATTTTCATGCTTACGAATTTTGTAACCATTAAAAGAATAATTATATATTTTTAGTTGTTTTATATAGTTATTTTAAAGTGTTAAACATTAATATACTTTATATAAATAATGTTAACAAATAATGAAAATAAAGTGTACGGCAATAAATATTTACTTTAAAATGATAATTTGTAATATATGTAATTAAGAATATCGAAAAGTAATAAAATATACTCGACAAATGATATTCGAAAATTATTTGATAATATAATTTGGAAATTTATTTGAAAAATCAATTTATATTTGGAAATTATATTATCAAATAATTTCCAAATATAAATTGAATTAATCTAATAATTGTTTTATTATATCCATTCACTCAATTCTTTTATAAAAATTGAATTGAAACTACTCATCTATGGAAAACGGTTTAACCTATATATGAAAATCTCGATCAAATCTATATAGGCCTACATTATTATAATATATTTAATAATCCGGTATTTTTAAATTGAATAGGGAAACTATTTCATCTTTATTTTAAAAAAAAATTGATAGTAACGAAATTATATTTGATTTTATGTTCAAATTTAAATTATATATTTAAGTTCAATACAAGAAAAATATTAACAGATTACAAAAACATAAGCAAATTAGCTTGAACGATTTATTAATATTCTTCAGATATTTTTCAGTTATATATAACAGTTCTAAACAGAATTTTATTTAAAAAATGAAATGTTTAATGAAAGTATATTAATTGCCATTAATTTATTTATCTATTATTAAAATTATAATTTAAAAACTTATTTTAAATTATGTCAATAAAACTGGCATTGTAATTGTATTTTATAAAACTGGCATTTCTAAAATAATAAAAAAAAATCGCCTATAAATTACCCTCATAATCTCAATAAAACGGATTACCTAATGATCTAAATTATTCAACTTTCTTCACTGTCATAATATTTATTTAGCCAATAAACATTATAGTAAAATTACACCAAGTCAAATAAATAAAAACATAAATGTTATATTTATAATAAAAAAATTTAGTTTTGGCGATTAAAGAAAAAAAATATATAATATACTGTCCTAATTGTAAATAGGTTGGCTATGTTTTCGACATCTTTTATACTTTCACTTCCTGATTCTTGTTGAACGGCCTGAAAAATTACCAGTTTATCCCTAGGCTAAAATTATGATTCATTAATCCGAAGAATATTTTAACAGCTGTAAAAGTTTGAAAATGTATTAGCTTAATTAATCAAATATTCTCTACAGATATTCGTAGAATTTTAGTATGCACTTTAATTTCGTTAAATATTTTTATTTAACGAAATTAAATACATTTGTTATTTAAAATATTTACATAAATTTATATAAACTTTATACAGATGTTATGTAAAGTCGTAACTTTTTAAACATTTTTGTAACATAATTCTTTTGAGAAAAATGTCAAAAATTTGGATGATTTATGAAAAATAATATTTAATTATTTCTTTTAGAATCTTGTTATAAAAGAAAATACAAATTTCTATATTTAAAAAATTATATTTTGTTTTTAGTCAAATAATATTGAGATGGAACTAATTAAAAATATGTAAACATATAATTAAATATTATTTATGCTAATTTGAATAGCAAACTGAAAAGTAGGACTTTGCTAGAGAATTGCCCTGAGGAAATAACTAGAGTTTTATAATTCCTTTCGCTACAGAAATTCTGTTTAATTCGTCCAATTGATTAATAAATCAGCACAGCAATTACACTTGCTTATTTAAAGGCATTTTAAATAATAAATACTTTAATGCCAAACCAAAGTTTTAAATTTTATTTAATTTTCAATTTAAGAATATACATTTAGTTCTAAAAACATAAATTTAAATGTATTAAATATTTTAATTTAAAATATTTTATAATCTTATTAAATCCTGTTAGAAANTATATATATATATAGTCTATATATATGTAATTTATGCCTGAAATAATGCATTTAATATTAATATAGTATTGAAAAAGCAAATAATTATAATTTATTAATTTATCAAATTGTATAATACAATTTGATTTATTAGTTTATCATTTACAGTTACTTTAGTTAACTCGTCGGTTTACTAAGTTTATTTAATGATAAATTTGTGTAAATAACTTCAATATAAATGAATAACTTCGTTCTCAAACAGTTTTTGGTCTACGTATACAAAGCTTATGTATAATTTAATTAATTATAAACATTACTTACATCCAAAACATAAGTAATAACTATCTTCTTAATGATTACTTGTTATATAATGTAAAATTTTTCTTAATGTATTAGAAACAAATTGAAAAATAACGATATATTTATCCAAAACCTTTAAAATTTTTCTATTTTACATAATATTTTTCAGAACATCAAAATTTAATTAGTGTATATAATTTTTATGATATAAATAACTCTTAAATATAAATTAAATTCATCATTAAGTAGTAAAATTGGAAAATTTTAATTAGAAATTTACTTACTAACTCGAACTGTAGGATAAAAGTTATTATTTAACTCAGGAGTATAAAATAAAAATCAAAATGAGGTGCATATAAAGTATGACGTAAACTCTTACTGATTACGTATTTACATTCTTAACCAATAAGACTTTTCAGTTTAAATGACATAAGTAAATTACTAGAAATGAAACTAGAAACCTTTTTTTAATGAAATTTTTACTTATATTTCATAAAAACTGCATAAATTAAAATTAAAATACAGTTGACTCTAATTAATTCGTACTTAAAATTCGAATTATCAAATAGTTTGAACTCACTATTATTCCTTTTTTTGAAATAAGTCAAAATAATCCTGGGTTTCCGTGTACTAGCACTATTATTCTTTTATTAAAATTTGTATTTAAATTTGCCTTAAAAAATGCAGTCAATTCGAACTACTTTGAGTATAGATTTGGAAAAATTGAAGCTAGTATATCTCGTATTTTGAAACTAAAATATGTAGTCAACTGATCTATAGAATGTCCTGTAGATAATAGACTCTGGGATATAATAAAATTGCTTTATTGTGTCATTGTTTTAGTTACATTTGCGTCCAGATAGAGGAGTCGATGATCAAGACGTAAAGCATCAGCTTGCCGATTTGGGAACCGGGTTCGAATCCGGGTCAAAAATCTCTGGAATTTTCAGTGGGAAATCTGTCCCGGATACGTCAGATCCATTCCTCAACAGCCAGCCGCTCCCTTTGTGAAGAATCCATAATGGTTATAGGGGAAAAATCTTCTTAACATTTAGAAATTAGCAGAAAACTAATTTAATTTCCAAAAATGGACAATTCGAACATTTTCAGATCCTCGTGGTTTTTGAATTATTTTTAATGTATAAAATAATTATTTTTTTTCTATTGAATTATTTAAAACATATCGGTAATCATAATTCTATTCTTATAAAATATTCACTCGAGTGTTAATCATTTGTGTATAGGTTAGAAAAGAGCGATTATTTAATAATATATTAATGACAAAAATATTAGAAATAAATGTTTTTTTTAATAAAAAATAAAATTATGAAATATTTCTCAATCCTGTTTTCCCCCCTTTCTCATTTTAGTAAGACACAATAGAATAAGATTTTGTAATAGACAATCAACTTTTTCATAATTTCAGGAAAGTTGCTATTATACTACATTTGAAAATTTAAATTTAATATAGTAGTAAAACGATCAATTATTATTTTACGAGTATATTTACGTAATATTATTACTGTATATAATCTAATATATAAAGCAGAAAGTTTCTTTGTTATTTTGTTCTTTACATATTTCGGCAAGATTTAAATAAATACAATGAAACTTCTTAGGAACCATCCTCTCATTCAGGAGTCAACGACTACTTTTGATAGAATTAACTAATTTCAATCGCCCGCCCATGACGGGCTCCCTTTCTATCTGACTAGCGGGATGGTGACGTTCTAAAAGGAAAATTACTTAATACAAAGTTATCAACGAGCACAAAATATGATTTTAGAGGTTTTCGAGGGTGCCGAGTTTAAATATTTGTTCCATTTTTCGCGAATTTTTATTGATCGGCCGATGATGTTTTATATTCGGCTGTGAATGGTACATTAGAGTTAACACTAGAAAACATTTGAATGTCTCCAATTATCTTCTAGCGCAGACGAAAGTCGACGACCATTTTCTGCTGGAAAGCATTAATTCCTGTTTACCTAACCAATAAGCCCATCAGTGGCCAAGCGGTTCCGTTCCCTGAACACTTGGGAGTTCGGTTTGTGGGTTCGCGCCTCGCTCGGACGGGCTGGCCACATGGAGTTTTCCGGGTTTTCTCCACATCTGTAAGGCCTGAATAGGGGCCAGTTACCCTTAGAAAGACCTTACGGAAAGCATATAGCCCAAGTGTTGCGTTGACGTAACTTAATAAATAAACAAACCTGACCAATAAAATTCCGCCATTCAGTATCATTCGAGTATCGAACATAAAACATGTATTCGGGGATTTTCCAGGATGCAGAGCCTGAAATTTTGCTCCTTTTGCCTTGAAATCTGATTGTTTATTTGTTTATATTTCTGTAAAACGAATTCAAATGAGATTGATTTTTTTCTTCTTGAAAGTAGACTTTTACCGTTTTTTCCTGTTTTCTTACATTTTCTGTGTTCTTATAATTTATTTAACAATTCGTGATAAACATCAATTGTAAACTAAAATAACCGAATTTTAATATGGTATTTATCTTAATGTTTGTTCTTATTAAAGTAATAAGATCTGAACAGTCCCGAGGGTCTGAATTATTTCATGCATAAATTTAATATGTGTATATACTGTATATATATATAGTCTATCTCTTAAATATAAATTAAATTCATCATTAAGTAGTAAAATTGGAAAATTTTAATTAGAAATTTACTTACTAACTCGAACTGTAGGATAAAAGTTATTATTTAACTCAGGAGTATAAAATAAAAATCAAAATGAGGTGCATATAAAGTATGACGTAAACTCTTACTGATTACGTATTTACATTCTTAACCAATAAGACTTTTCAGTTTAAATGACATAAGTAAATTACTAGAAATGAAACTAGAAACCTTTTTTTAATGAAATTTTTACTTATATTTCATAAAAACTGCATAAATTAAAATTAAAATACAGTTGACTCTAATTAATTCGTACTTAAAATTCGAATTATCAAATAGTTTGAACTCACTATTATTCCTTTTTTTGAAATAAGTCAAAATAATCCTGGGTTTCCGTGTACTAGCACTATTATTCTTTTATTAAAATTTGTATTTAAATTTGCCTTAAAAAATGCAGATTAAAATTAAAATACAGTTGACTCTAATTAATTCGTACTTAAAATTCGAATTATCAAATAGTTTGAACTCACTATTATTCCTTTTTTTGAAATAAGTCNTATATATATATAGTCTATATATATGTAATTTATGCCTGAAATAATGCATTTAATATTAATATAGTATTGAAAAAGCAAATAATTATAATTTATTAATCTTTTCTACCTTTACTTTCCCAGCTATTATAGTTTATATAATAGGGAAAGTATGGAGATCGGTCAAAAAATAACCCCCAAGATTTTTACATTTTTGGCACTTTTAAACGTCGAGAAATGCAAAATAATTCGGAGGGGAGTAATTTCTGTATGGGGGACACGATTTCGTTCACCGTCTTTGAAGTTTTAATTAATAACTCCTGTGCATTTTGTCGAAAATTTCTGAAATTTTGCAGGGAGATTTGCTTATTAGGGGGATTGACGCTATTTATTTTTGGTGGTTAACGGTCGAGAGGGTGTGTGATAATAGGGTCGTGTGTACTTCCAGTAGGATCAGACCAAATGACGATTTTACTTGTTATTAGCATTTACAAATTTTTATAAAACTCATCCCTACACTCAAAATTAAGCTTTTTGTCATTTTATAATAGTTAAAAATATAAAAGTTTTTAAATAAAGTATGGTAACAGATAGCGTCACCAAATGTTGCCGAGAAAGTTAAGCGACTCGTTGCTAAATTTATTATTATAGGAGTAGCAGAAACATTCGCAAAAATTCAATTTATTAGAATAAGAATATTATAAGAATAAGAATAGATTAGAATAAGAAATCAACGAAGTCATAGTCACAATATCTTTTAAACAAATAAAACAAATGAGATTACAAGCGAGACTGCTGTAATAAGAAGAACAGCAGAATCTTCCGGACTAACTCGGAGAAAAATAAAATGTAAAACTGAAAGTAACAATTTAAATGCGTCACTAACATAAGAAAAACTGTTGCGTCAAACTGAATAAAGGGCAAAAGAGCGTGACGTTATGTAAAACTGTCTAAAATTTAGATACGCTATAACTTTTGTTGAATAGATAGGCAAATGGAACTTTTGTTAAACAAATGTGGCAAACGAATAGCATAATTTATTTTGAAGAAGAAAAAACGCAATTGAGGCTGCTAACTTCACAGATCTGATTTTATAAACAGTGTCAGATCATAATTTTTTTCTTATTTTTTACCGATTTGCTAATAAAATATCCTTCAATCAATTGATTAATCCTTAATTTTTTTTATTTTTAAAAGATTATAAAAATATTATAATCATATTTTAATTTCCGAGTTTTAATATTTTGGAAATAAATTGCAAACATACGAGGAAAAGTTTCCTAATTATTATTTTCAAGTTTAATTATTTGATTAATGCACAAATATTTTCCTGTTCTATAACCTTGAATGTTTTACTCTTATTATCATAAGCCGATTGTAGCTCATTACTTTATTTTCACGTAACGACAAAAAGTTTTTTTTAACTTCTTTTCTAAGTTTTCCTTAGAAAAGAGATTTTAAAAATTTTATCGTTACGTAATATTAAAATGAATACTAAATTAAAGAAATGTTAATTTAATTAAATTATAGGGATATTAAAATTAATTTATTTATTTATTTAATTGATTTTAACATCTTCATAACTTAATTTAATTAACATTTCTTTAATTTAGTATTCATTTTAATATTACGTAACGATAAAATTTTTAAAATCTCTTTTCTAAGGAAAACTTAGAAAAGAAGTTAAAAAAAACTTTTTGTCGTTACGTGAAAATAAAGTAATGAGCTACAATCGGCTTATGATAATAAGAGTAAAACATTCAAGGTTATAGAACAGGAAAATATTTGTGCATTAATCAAATAATTAAACTTGAAAATAATAATTAGGAAACTTTTCCTCGTATGTTTGCAATTTATTTCCAAAATATTAAAACTCGGAAATTAAAATATGATTATAATATTTTTATAATCTTTTAAAAATAAAAAAAATTAAGGATTAATCAATTGATTGAAGGATATTTTATTAGCAAATCGGTAAAAAATAAGAAAAAAATTATGATCTGACACTGTTTATAAAATCAGATCTGTGAAGTTAGCAGCCTCAATTGCGTTTTTTCTTCTTCAAAATAAATTATGCTATTCGTTTGCCACATTTGTTTAACAAAAGTTCCATTTGCCTATCTATTCAACAAAAGTTATAGCGTATCTAAATTTTAGACAGTTTTACATAACGTCACGCTCTTTTGCCCTTTATTCAGTTTGACGCAACAGTTTTTCTTATGTTAGTGACGCATTTAAATTGTTACTTTCAGTTTTACATTTTATTTTTCTCCGAGTTAGTCCGGAAGATTCTGCTGTTCTTCTTATTACAGCAGTCTCGCTTGTAATCTCATTTGTTTTATTTGTTTAAAAGATATTGTGACTATGACTTCGTTGATTTCTTATTCTAATCTATTCTTATTCTTATAATATTCTTATTCTAATAAATTGAATTTTTGCGANTTGTTAATAACATAATTTTATATACGTGCCTATCTTGCCCCATTACTGTTGCCCCTATACCAGGGGCAACTTTAATAAAAATAATTAAAATAATTACAACTTTACAAAAAGAGAGAAGTTGCCGATCTTGCCCCTATACCCGGGGCAACTTCGTCAATTTCTCTCTTCTTGTAAAGTTGTAATTATTTTAATTATTTTTATGTCCAAACTGATTTTAACCAGTTCTATAGTAAGGTAACATTCCAATAGACAATATGCAAAACTTTTTTCAGTTTACAGCAGTATTTATTACACAAAATTTAAGTAAATCTTAACATGCCGATCTTGCCCCGGTCTCCCCTATGTATTTGATAAATTACCATTAACATGAGCTAACAAATGCTTTCTCTAATTTCAATTACTTAATTTATTCGTATATTAAATAATTTTCAGTGTCATTCGATACATAATTTAATACACGGCATCACCAATAATTGGAAAATATATATTATACAATAGATGAAATTTTATAATATTTTAATAAACATAATTTTTTAGATTTATTTTCTTGTTATTTTTCAGTTATGTATCTCAAAAATATCTCATAATGACCTAAATGAAATTTCGCAATATACATAACTTGTATATAGAACTAATATTTGAATTCTAATTTACGAAAGTAATATGAAATATACACATATAAATTTTAATCAATTTGTTCTGCGAAGGACAATATAAATACAATAAACTGACCTTCACCTAACCGTCCATTGAACTAGAGAGATATTTGGTATTCTATTTGCAGTTTTGTAAATTATATGTTAACTATCGTGCGTATCGCACTTACAGTATTCGTAATATATGCCCTGTTTTTTAAAGAAAACATATGCTTCTCAAGAAAATAGGCCGAGGTTTTATTCTTGACTGACTTTCAAATTATACTTTAATTTAATTTTAAATTATAAATTGAAAGATTTACACTTCTAAGAGAAGAATGTATAGTACAACAAACAGTTTAAAAAAAGTATGTTTAATCCCAAATCTCAATTATATTTATTGTGTTCAGTTATTTAGAAAAAATAATAGTTATAAATAGTCTAAATATGTAATTGGTAAATATATATTATAGAACAATTAGAAAAAAGAAACATAAACGTGTCACGCACGATAGAAATTTATAGGTTAATCTTACTTTATGATGTGTTTTTATATATTCTGATAAATTTCAACATTTAAAATTATACTGTATACAAATGAATGAAGTATTCTAAATCTATGTAGGACTGTGTTTTTACTTTAAGTTTTTATTGTAGATGCTATAATTATAGTATTTTCTATCGCTTAAAAAAAAAAAACCATAAAACATTGGTCAAGAAAAACATTATTGAATAATCGAACAAATTTTTAACATAAAATACTTTTTCAATAAAATATAACGCGTTTTTACAGAATTAAATAGATTTACTGATATTATCTTATCACTGAGTAGATATGAAATGAATTGAAATTATTAAAACGTTCCTCAATACTATAAAAATTATAATAGAAAATTGTTATAAAATATTTTTTATATTTGTATTTATGTGTATATGTAAATGAAAGTCTGTTATAAAGGTTTTGTCTTTGTATGGTTATAGCCTGAATTTAATGTGAAATCTATCAGTAAAAATAATATATTTAAAATTTTTGAGTTAAAAATTTTGTCATTTAAGTTCTGTCATGTAAATTCTTTGGTAAATTCTTATTATTGTAAACATAAATTTAGAAATATTATAATTAATACATTGGTATAAAAGACAGCATATTTATATTTAATCATATTAAAATTTTTGTAAAATTTATAAAATATTAATTCATCGATGATATACATATATAAGTTTTCTTGTTTTTAAATGGTTAATTTATTTAAATTGTTAATACTGTAATATACTATATTAATGTTATACTAGTAGGCCTATATATTTTTTCAATACGTTTGTATTGAAAAAATATATACTACTACTTATAACTTATATTATTACAGCAATTTAGCATTATAACTATACCAAATAAATGTTTTAAAATAAAATTAATTAATAAATATCTACTACTATTTTAGAGACTGTTTGAAAATATTGATATATTGAAATATGTTACCTGCTAGTAAGTTGTAGAAAGAGACAGTTTAAGATAAGATCTTCTGAGAAAATGAATAAATGTAGCAATTTCTCAATATCTATACATTTGTTGTGACCTTAGAATATAAAGTTCAATAACACATTATTAAACTTCATGCACTAGGTTACTAGGCTACAGGGATATATATATATAAATATAGGACTATAATTCACCTTCGCTTTTTATGATATTTTGAAACAGGTCAAGCCCATTGTTAGTTTAAGGTCTTGAAAAGGGAAAGTTTTCTCATTTTCAATAAAATTAATGTAAAATTTTATAAAAATATTTCTAAAATTTGTTTATTCTGATATTATTCAGAGTTTTTTGTCTCATATATATCTATATAGAGAATTTAAGGTAAAATAAGGAACAGTTCTTGATTTAAAATATGGAGAATTTAGGGTATTAAAATAATAGAAAATTCTCAAATTAAAAAAAAAAATTAAAATATAATTCATTCAAAATGCAAGAAATTTGTAGTCAGTCTGCCTAAAGCATAGATATTTTGAAATTTTACACTTAGATTTGGGGAAATTATATATTAAAATTTTAAGAATTTTGTTAGTTTACAATTCTCAAAATAAATAACTGAAAATTAAATCACAACTTCATTTGTGTTTATGCTATTTTAACTTTAAAAATCATTTATTTCTTTAAAATTACGCGGATTAAAAATAATTGGAAATATTGATTTTAGCAATTAACTCCAATTTTTTTAACATTTGCCTATTATTAAATATGACAAATACCAAACTTAATATAAATTATTAATCATTATCATAAACCAAATTCCGAATTACAGTACATATTTAGGTCGAAATTTATATCCTTGAACAAACAGTAAAGGAAATTAAGAAAAAAAAAATTCTTACGTTATGCCCCACATTCTACCTGTATAAAAAATTTCTCAGAAAAAAATTATTTATNAATAAAATTAATTAATAAATATCTACTACTATTTTAGAGACTGTTTGAAAATATTGATATATTGAAATATGTTACCTGCTAGTAAGTTGTAGAAAGAGACAGTTTAAGATAAGATCTTCTGAGAAAATGAATAAATGTAGCAATTTCTCAATATCTATACATTTGTTGTGACCTTAGAATATAAAGTTCAATAACACATTATTAAACTTCATGCACTAGGTTACTAGGCTACAGGGATATATATATATAAATATAGGACTATAATTCACCTTCGCTTTTTATGATATTTTGAAACAGGTCAAGCCCATTGTTAGTTTAAGGTCTTGAAAAGGGAAAGTTTTCTCATTTTCAATAAAATTAATGTAAAATTTTATAAAAATATTTCTAAAATTTGTTTATTCTGATATTATTCAGAGTTTTTTGTCTCATATATATCTATATAGAGAATTTAAGGTAAAATAAGGAACAGTTCTTGATTTAAAATATGGAGAATTTAGGGTATTAAAATAATAGAAAATTCTCAAATTAAAAAAAAAAATTAAAATATAATTCATTCAAAATGCAAGAAATTTGTAGTCAGTCTGCCTAAAGCATAGATATTTTGAAATTTTACACTTAGATTTGGGGAAATTATATATTAAAATTTTAAGAATTTTGTTAGTTTACAATTCTCAAAATAAATAACTGAAAATTAAATCACAACTTCATTTGTGTTTATGCTATTTTAACTTTAAAAATCATTTATTTCTTTAAAATTACGCGGATTAAAAATAATTGGAAATATTGATTTTAGCAATTAACTCCAATTTTTTTAACATTTGCCTATTATTAAATATGACAAATACCAAACTTAATATAAATTATTAATCATTATCATAAACCAAATTCCGAATTACAGTACATATTTAGGTCGAAATTTATATCCTTGAACAAACAGTAAAGGAAATTAAGAAAAAAAAAATTCTTACGTTATGCCCCACATTCTACCTGTATAAAAAATTTCTCAGAAAAAAATTATTTATGTTGAAAATTTAACTATGAACAATTCTGTTATGAATTGTCGAAAATTTGACACAATTTAATTTATTAATTAAAAGTATGATCCTGGTATAAAAAATTTTATTTTCTTTTTAAATTGTAGAAACTGATTGAATAAAAATGATCTTTTATTTCCTTGTTTTATTTCTGTTTTTAGATTTTAGTCTGATTTTAAAATGATTGTATATGTTTATAATTTAATGTTTTAAATTAATTTAATTCATAAATATTAATTACAAATTAAAGAAAGATTGAAAATATTATTAGATCTAAGAAATTTTTTACTAAAGCAATAAAATATTCAAATAATAAATAAATTCAAGATCTACAATACATTATGTAAATCAATAGGAAATATGTATTCTTCTAGAGGGATAAACTCGCATGTTAAGGGAATTTGGTGAATTTGATTCCATCCAAATATATCTTTATGATTCTTGGTTTTTGATTAATTTAATGAAATTAAAAGGATAAATATTGGTTTTAATAATCCGAATTATAATTTTTATTCAATTTCGATTTCTTCTCATTATTTGTCATAATTGATTTAAATTGATTAACGATATACAGTAATTATTTTAAACAATTGTTATAATATTTAAATTCAATTTTTATTTAATAAATTTATAAATTTTTAAATTTATTTTAGCTAATTTGTTGAATAAAAAGTGAAGTAAAATCGACCCCTAATACTAAATTCAACACAAAAACTGAAACCTAAAATCTGAAGAAATAATATACTCCTTGAGTAGGAGTATGTTATTTTCCGTAACGTCTTCGAGAGATATTTCTTCCCATAATAAGCTGTACAATATAAGCTGTATACCATGCAGAGATATACAATTACAAAACTTTCGAGTTTCTCTCGAATCTGAAAATGACAAATTCGTTTTTGCTCGTTAAACTAATTTAAAATTTAAATGCTTCTAAATACATATAAACCATTATATCCACATTCGCGTCACATTAACTATTAATTATAAAAATAATAANATATGACAAATACCAAACTTAATATAAATTATTAATCATTATCATAAACCAAATTCCGAATTACAGTACATATTTAGGTCGAAATTTATATCCTTGAACAAACAGTAAAGGAAATTAAGAAAAAAAAAATTCTTACGTTATGCCCCACATTCTACCTGTATAAAAAATTTCTCAGAAAAAAATTATTTATGTTGAAAATTTAACTATGAACAATTCTGTTATGAATTGTCGAAAATTTGACACAATTTAATTTATTAATTAAAAGTATGATCCTGGTATAAAAAATTTTATTTTCTTTTTAAATTGTAGAAACTGATTGAATAAAAATGATCTTTTATTTCCTTGTTTTATTTCTGTTTTTAGATTTTAGTCTGATTTTAAAATGATTGTATATGTTTATAATTTAATGTTTTAAATTAATTTAATTCATAAATATTAATTACAAATTAAAGAAAGATTGAAAATATTATTAGATCTAAGAAATTTTTTACTAAAGCAATAAAATATTCAAATAATAAATAAATTCAAGATCTACAATACATTATGTAAATCAATAGGAAATATGTATTCTTCTAGAGGGATAAACTCGCATGTTAAGGGAATTTGGTGAATTTGATTCCATCCAAATATATCTTTATGATTCTTGGTTTTTGATTAATTTAATGAAATTAAAAGGATAAATATTGGTTTTAATAATCCGAATTATAATTTTTATTCAATTTCGATTTCTTCTCATTATTTGTCATAATTGATTTAAATTGATTAACGATATACAGTAATTATTTTAAACAATTGTTATAATATTTAAATTCAATTTTTATTTAATAAATTTATAAATTTTTAAATTTATTTTAGCTAATTTGTTGAATAAAAAGTGAAGTAAAATCGACCCCTAATACTAAATTCAACACAAAAACTGAAACCTAAAATCTGAAGAAATAATATACTCCTTGAGTAGGAGTATGTTATTTTCCGTAACGTCTTCGAGAGATATTTCTTCCCATAATAAGCTGTACAATATAAGCTGTATACCATGCAGAGATATACAATTACAAAACTTTCGAGTTTCTCTCGAATCTGAAAATGACAAATTCGTTTTTGCTCGTTAAACTAATTTAAAATTTAAATGCTTCTAAATACATATAAACCATTATATCCACATTCGCGTCACATTAACTATTAATTATAAAAATAATAATAACATTCACAGTTCACTATTTTAATACGCACCCTTGACTCTGACTTCATGTAATTCTGAATTCCTTTCTCTTTCCGCGAATCAAATATTATTATAATAATTTAAACAGTGCTGTATTTCATCTTAAAATTGAATTGTTAATCGAAGACTGTTGGGGAGATTTGCCATTCACGCTAATTCTCGATTTTTATAAAACAAAAAAAATATACATATAACTGAAAGAGATCTGAAGTTGCTTTCTAATCATTTTTGGACCTATAATACTCGAAACTACATAGCGAAATAAAACAAAACTTCATCTTTTGTCTCTAAATAAGACGAAATCTATAATAAAATTTTGATTTTGCGACCTAAACAGGCATGGATCACGTGATCAGATTTAGAGTGCTTTTCTCCTATTCTTGTTGACGTCATGTAGACATTGTGAGATCATTTTTCACGCGCGCTATTAGTGACAGGAGACGGAACTAATACAGAGATTTCACTAATATTTCATCGCAATGAAATATTCTAAAAATAGTTTAGCAATCAGATGTTTTACATAACACTAAAGTGTGTTATTCTTACTATTTTTTATTTTATTATTTCTGTTTTGAATTACTTGATACGTACAGTACACGTCAACAGTTATTCAATTAGAAGCAAACTTCAGAAATACATTTCAGCTATAGTCCGTGCAGCGAAAGAATAGACACGAGTCAGCCTGGAAAGGAAAGGTCTATGTCAAATGAAAGGGATGGAAGGAGACATGTGGCTACCTCCTTGGGAAGTGACACATGGACCTGATCTTCTTCAGCTGTTTTGCTTTTTATCTTTCTAAAACGTTTTTATACAATCTTTATTATAATTTTATAATTTTATTTTATTTTATTTTATTTTACAAATTTTAGTACTTATTCTTAATTCTAACGTTACTCACGCGTTAATCTCATCTCTCCTTTCATCCCTTTCATAAGTATTATGAACGAAAAATAAATAGTAAGTTAAGTCAAAATTAGCGATAATTTTAATTTATTTTAGGAAAATATTGTAATTGAACTATTGATAAATGAAAAATGGTGTATTGAAATATTGTATGATATTGCATTAAGTTTTCGAACGAATTATATAGTAGAACGTAATTTTTTTCATTTTAAAATTTTATTATTTTAATATGAATGATTTCATTTTCATAAAAATATCCCTATAAATGTTGACTTTATTGAACTTATATTTAGGATAAATTAAAAATTTTAATGCAAAGTAGTAAATTTAATTCTACGCAAATATAAATTATTTTACGTATGATTAAAATAACAATTGGCAAACGATACGAATATAAACGTTACTGAAAATTTACAATAAATTTTGTTATATTTTGGGAATGAAACATTTGCGAAGAATTACATAAATGAAGAAAACAATGAGGAAGTATCAGTAAGGAGAAATTTTCAATAAGCTTGAATATATTTTACTAATTATAATTTTTTCGTTTCAGATTCTGATTGTGGTGTAATTACTGAACTTTCCTTATGGAATAATCGCTTAAGATATTTTTTGCGTTCTATTATTAGAAAACTGTAATTAATGCAACGTTATTTAAAAATTAACACAATTAAATTGAAAGCTTTTTCCTATAATTAAATATCATTACCAAAAATTTTTTATTTTTATTTTTTTATCACTAATACAAAAGAGATTATTTATAAAATAAACTATCAACTTTTACAATGTTCAATTCCATTTTTTTCAAATAACGAGAGACTGTGTAAAACAAAACTATATAATTAATTAAATGTTCAAGGAGTAAAAATACTTCGAACATTTTTTACCGCATATCACCGTTATGAATTTATTTTATAATTTTAGAAATTTGTAAACTTTTAATTCCTATTTTATTTCTAATTGGATAGAGACTCTCTTCTAGGCACCAAGAGACTAATTAGTATAGTCTTTAAGTGCAGATAAAATTAATTATTTCTTATTCAATATATAAGCGATTAAATATCCAATAAATTCAATCATTTTGCTGAAAGGTTTGGTTTGGTTAGATAAAATTCGGCAGCGCAATACCAGTGCGTCGAGCGATTTGCCAAGGTGAAATTCTTCCCGGAAGGGTCCATGACAGCTAGATGATTCACAATGGGCAACAGAAACTTAAAAATATTTGAACGCTTAGCAAGCATACGATTTGGAGGATATATATATATTTTAATATTGGTAAAATATATGTAAATATAAATATGGTTAATCCTTATGAAATATAGGTGATAAGTTATGAATTATGAGTTAACTTAAGTGTAAGTATGTTAGAAAAAAGAAATGTTTTGGAACAATGTAATGTACAGCACTGTACAGGTACATAGTTAATTATTTTGTCAGAAGTGGTTAACAAGGCACATCAAAGATAAGCAATTCTTCGAAAACAAATTCTTTCAAAGAACTTGATTAAATAGATATTAACTGTCGTCGTCCCGGACGACAGTTAATATCTATTTAATCAGTTAATCATCAGTTAATCAGTTAATATCTATATTCTATTTACTTGTAAAAATAAATAAATAAAAATTTGTAAGATGTATAAATGTTTGTTAATTACAAATTTTTTTTAAACTCTTTTAAATCGTTTCTTAAATCGCACTACAAATCTTAAGCTTACAAAACTACAAATTTTAGATCTTAAATCGTAGATCAACAGAAAAAAAATGATTATTTTAATAAAGAAAACAGTAAAAAATTTCGTATTTATCTATTATTAATATCTTATTTATCTTCCTGTTGTCCGTCGTCAAGTTGATGGTATCCTTCCCGGATGGTCTTTCAACGAAAAACTGGCCCCTATATTTAAATGATACAACAATTTATGACGAGAGACATTTAGAAAAGTAAAATGAATTTTAAAATACATGTTTTTTAAATATATATAAATATTAAAATTTTATGAAAATAAAAACGTTTTCTGCAAAAATAAAAACGAATATTTGCAGCAAATATTAAGCTATATCTTATTACTTTTTATTTTATTTTTTACAAAACGTAAATGTAGTAAATTTTAAACGATGTACTTATTATTAAACACATTATTAAATGATCAGTATAAATTATATTAATAATAGGGAAATGTTTAATATAATTTTACTATTTTATATAAAGTTAACATTTTAATTAAATGATGAGTAAAAAAAATAAAATTTTCATAAAATAAAATATTTTCATTTTGAAATTTTATATCAAATTATACATATTTTTGAAAATTAAATTTAATAGGAATAATTTTAATTTCATTCAAAATATAGTTTCTTTACTATTTATATTAAAATTTGATGTGAATAGTATAAAATTTTAATAATGCATTTTGTAAAAAACGGAAATAGTTGCATATCTAAATGGGATAACCTAGTTACCGAACGAATCTGGTCAAGAATATTTATTTATTTATTTATTTTTATGTGTTTACTCAACTGGTTTAGTAATAGAAATTTCACATATTAAAAAAAAATGCGCTAAAATTATTTATAATTGTCTTTACTTAGCATAAAACGTTTTCTACATCCTTGCGAACTCAATCATTATTTAAATGTTATTTATTACTTTCTTGGCTGTTGTGTGTAACAGAGAGAAAGTGTGGCGATTAGTCAGAAGATGATCCTCCAATATTTTCAAATTTTTGGACTCGGAACCTTGAAACATGTAGAAATGCAAAAAATTTCGTTTCTTTGTTCACCCAATTTAAAGCTTATTAACTCGAGTGTATTTTGTCAAACATTTCTGAAATTTTTCTGTGAGGTTTATATATTAGGAGGATTGGTGATATTAAATTTTGGTGGTTAATGGTCGAGGGGTTGGCAGATAGACGGGATCCTGTCTCATATCTCGAGTAGAGTAGACTTAATGAAGATTTTTACTCTTTATTAGCATTTACAATTCTTATAAAACTGATTTGTACCCTCAATATTAAGTTTTTTTGTTTTATAATAATTAATTATAAAAAAATTAGAATAAAATATCATAACAGATGGCACCACATGCAATTTTAAAACTTGTTGCCGGAAGTTACTGAATCATTACTAGTAGGGTTTCTCATTTCCCGAGAAATTTGCCTCCAGCGGGATTACAGGAAAAATAATTTTTTTTCCCGGGATCCCGGAAAATTCCGGCATGAGATAGTAAAATAGAATTTAATATGAATAAAAAACATCATACAGGTATATCATAAATTTGAATAATTAAATTTATTTTCTAGTAAGTAACTAAAAGTATAGGGCCAATCTCACCCATATGGACACGTTAGGCTCAATTAATTTATGTTCTCCTACATTATAAGATGAAAGTAAAATAAAGCGTTTCATTGGGAGTTTTAATGATTACGAAAAAAATACTATTTTATTTCTAAAGATGAAATATAAAAAATCCAGCAATGATATACTGTAGTAAATTACTACAGTACTTGTACTGTAGTACAAGTAGTACTTGTCCTGTAGTACTGTAGTAAATTACTACAGTATATCATCATATATTGGATATACATATATTGGATGATATACTGTAGTAAATTACTACAGTATATCATCCAATTACTACAGTATATCATTGCTGGATTTTTTATATTTCAATCTTTCGAGTTTATTTACGTTTTAAAACATTGCTTTAATACAATATTTTAAAGGATTGGTGACGTTTTTATTCATATTTTTACAAAGAAAATGTTGAATGACAGCGTAAAAGCATGACATTAATGTAATCTTAATAAAATTACATAATTTATTAAAATATTTCAAAAAACATTATGTTTCCGAAAATTTATATATTCTATCTGAAGAAAAGTAGATATTTTTCTTATAAATCATAACATACTTTGACGATATAAGAATTGAATGTAGAAGTTATTGAATACCTGTATATCATTTGTAAAATGTAAACACGTAGACAGCGTATCATAAATAAAAAGTTTCTATTTTTTTCTATTTTTGTTTTTTAAATGTGTCAAGTATTGATAAAATTAAGCAACAGAAAAATAAAACATTAAAAACTTTATTTTTAAATAAGGGACCCAATTTATTTGGAAGATATAAAACTTATCATGTACTGTACTGTAATCTAGCAATAAGGCGTTACTGATAAGAAATAAAAAAAAAAAAAAAAACATTTAATCAGTAACATTTCTTTATTATGCAAGTTTAACTTTATATGATTTTTCTTGTAAGATAATTTTTTGCTTCTTATCTTGTTCCCCATAGTTGTCATTAATTACTCAGACAAAATTAATTAAATGTGGAAAAATAAATTTCCGCAGAATACTTTTATTCAATATTTATTTATATTATATTTCTTCACAGCTATTTTCTGGATTTTTCGTTAGGTGTAGCTGGAACCCATTGCAAAGAATCTTCATAGCTTTGCTTTTTCATAAAACACGAGGCAAAGTAGTAGGCTATTAATTACATTTTCTAGGCTTTGTAAACTAAGCACAAACACTGGCTTTGGAGCCTTCAGACATCAAAATCTATCCCACTTTGAGAGAGAGCTGGTAATTTTGTGCTGGACTTTCCCGGCCTTCGTTTTTCTTTCGTTTTCACCATTAATGATTTTTATTACAATAAACTAATCTTCTTCAACTCATTTAATATTTTGTGGATTGTTTGATCTAATTTTATTAAAATTTGTGGTTTATAGAACAAGAAATTTCGATTTCTCATAAATTAAAAAAATTTTTAATTATTTTTTAGAAAAAATATATTTAAAATAAATAACGAATAATGGGAAAGTAAGGAAAAATCTTTGCTAGCTTTTTCAGATTAAATAATTTTCTTACTAGTAAGAAATATTACAATTATTAATAAATTTCCTAATTTAATTTTTAAAATTTTAACTTAAACTAAAGAACAAAGGTTTTCTAAGACTTCATCAAAAGTTTTATTAGGGTTGCAATTGGAAAAAAATTTGTAGACCTAAATTCCTATTGTCGTCCGTCTGTCTGTCTGTCATTCCTTAATCTTAAGAAAAATTAGAAAGATAAAAGACGAGACCAGATATTGAAATCATAAGTGATGGGGAGCCCTAATTAACTATATACAAACTTCCAATGAAAACCTAAAGTCACGTTATTTGAATTCAAAATTTCCCCCGAAAGGAGTTAGATAACCGGCACGACTGTATTCTAATAGGAAAAGTACGATGTACAGAGGCAAGCTACTACTAATTTGAAATGGAGAGCGTATATTTTAAATTAAATAAATTAAAAGTATGATTAAAAACTGCAGCACGGCATTGTGACGATGTAACAATAAACAATTGCTCGTTTATATTTGATTTTCTTTAAATTAATTTTAGGAGAAATTGAAATTTTTTGATTTGTAAACCACAAATTGAAAATTTTTAAGCCTACTTTAAATTAAGGAAGATCAATTTTGTAGAACAAAAAGCATTAAAATTACTGTTGTAATACTTTTTTTTTTAAGAGGAGGGTGTTATGAATCTCCTGTATTCGTCACCATAATACAGTACATTATAAAACTCCCAAGATTAAAACAGAAATTTCTAAAAATTTTCATAAACATTTTAAAAATCATTTTTAACGACTTTTTAAAATATTAAATGTTATGTTAAAATTAAATGAGTTTAAAGCACGTATTTATTTACTTTAGACGGGACACAGGAGTTATTACGCTTGAAAGCAGGTAAAATTCATGCAGTACACGTAAAACACACTAACATTCATACAGATAGAAAAACTCCAACCTGTTTTTTTTTTTTTGTATTTTTCGACGTTTCATGGTCCAAAAATGTAAAAATCTTGGAAGTCATTTTTTGGCCGATCACCATACTTTCCCTGTTTATATACATCTACATAGGCTAACAATCCGAAAAGTAATAATGACGGTAATGTTGAGTGGACTTTGCTGATCTTGTTATGACAAATGATTATTTACTAACGATGCTTAACTTTTATATGTGATAGTATTATCTTTATTTTCTTTAGTCATTAGTAGATAATTATACAGTCGACCCCCCTATAACACGGTAGATACGTTCCGTTCTTTATGAAATTGATGTTCTACGAGTCCTTAAATACATGAGCCAATCACAGCCCGCACGTATACAGTTTACGGACTACGGCTGTTTGAAAGGTTTTCTTCCATAAAATTAATCGATTCTAGACTAATTCGACTCAACATTTCCAAAATACATATAATTTTTTGGGAATAATCCATATAAACTATGCTATAAACAAAAAATTGTAGGATTACTTACGGAATGTGCACCGTTCGACATCGCCATTGCTTAAGCTTGTTTTCACGGCACATCGAACGGGGGCGCGCGTTTTTCCTAATAAATTATTTTTCTGCGAAAAATTTGCTGAACTTTGAAGACATCATTAATATAAATATAATTTTTATGGACGTTAAATAATAAATGGATTTTAATACGTCCACTGTTCGTTTAAACTCAACGGTTTGTGCAATATCTGCTATTGGTCTAGATTCGACCAATCCTGTCGCGACACGAGTCGGCGATGACGTTTTACCGTTATATAGGAGTCTCTTTTAGCGTGTTTATACGAATACGGTCGCAATTTTTTCGCCGTTATATACGAATCCGAATTATATGAACCCGTTTTATAGGGGAGTCTACTGTCAAGAAAATCAAGTTGTTGCAGCCTAGGATGCGACAACTTGATTTTCTTATATGAAGGATACTTGTAAAAAACAAAACCGTAGTGAACAGTATATCATTGCAGATTAAATCCAAGTGTAAATTTAAATAACAGTTATTTCGTGTCTACTATAAATTGCGTATTTTTAGCTATTTAGTATAGCTATCTAAACAACGGCACTTTGAATCTCCAACTTGTCTTGTTGATAATGCCATCTAACGGGAGATTCGTTAAGCGATCCGGGCAGATGGATAGAGCATTTCATATGGCCGCCACAGTTAACGAAGGTCACGATTATACTTAAAGAATTATTTAATTCGTACTTACGTAAAACGTATGAAAAGATTTTCCTTCAGCCCTATCGTACTGTACATCTTCGTCCTCATCTTGACAATAAATCTTATAATTTCAGTTTTACATCTCGATCACTCTAATTCACGTCCATTGACTTCCTCTAGTCTAATTTTCCGAACGAGATCGATGTCAGATTGTAGTTTTATTATCGAAATGAGAGCTGAATCATTGAGACCAAAAACATTCTTTTGTACTTGAAATTTCTCTAACTAAATACAGTCGAACCTCGGGTTTCGAACTTAATTCGTTTTTAAAAGTTGTTCGAAAACCGATTTGTTCTCAAACCGAAACAAATTTCCTTATATGAAACAATGTAAAATGGATTAATACGTTCCTGACTCCCAAAATAAAGTCTTTTTTGTTTACTTTTTTAGCTGTATTTCATGCATAAAAATTCATACAAATGCAATATATTATTATCTATACCTATAGCTATTCTATAAAGCAAAATGTTCCATCACTGCCAACCGAAATCGAAACCATCACTTTTCAAAAAAGTGCTATAAATAAAAACTGGACTCTATCTGAATGAAATACAGTATAACCAAATGAATCAACTCAGACAACAAGTACAGTACTTTATCCACACTTTTCGATATATTATGTTTCAATTGCTTTGATTTTGATTTTAATTTATATTACGCAAATGTCAATTAACGCGGTTTTATTAATTAATTTAATTTAAATTGCGACGCGTACCGAAAAACGGAAGTAGTATCTTATCTGCATGAGCATTGAAATAATTTGAATAACAATGTCATTGATGGTTCGTGTCGCGACATCTAATGACGCAAGGCGATCTCGACTCCACTAACTTCTTAATAGGTAGTTCCGTAATTGATTGGTCGATTTCTTTAACAGGAAATATAAGGAGTTGACCATCTGTGGACGGTTCTTGTGACTCTTTGTGGACTCCAAGTAACTTGTTTGGTAATCGAGTTATCATATGGTAACCGGGACAAATATGGCGTTCGAAATTTTGTTCGTAAACCGAATTGTTCAAAAAAGCGAGGCGTTCGAAATCCAAGGTTTGACTATATTTTTAGGATCGAACACGGGCCAGGAAGTTAATTTTTGAGCGATCGAACTACTTCACATGAAATCAGAACTCATTTGATTACCACTTTGTTCTCTTTGAAGGGAAAACCAGAGAGGAAAGTTTATTGTATTGCTTTATGTAGTCTGTATTTACGTAATTCTATGTCGAAAAGGTTTTGTACTATTAAGAAGTCAACTAGATCTACAAATACTAATGAAACTTTTGTGTCTTTTGATTTGAGCTGTAATTCACGCATTAGGAGAAAAATCTAATTCACTATCGAATATCTCAATAGAAATTGGGTGTGACCTAAGGGCTATTTCTATTGGGTGTATTTTAAGATACGACGTTTTAGTTATGGGAGATATATATAATCTGTGATTTACAAGAAAATTATTGAGATACCACATTTTTTATGCAAGTTGAGTTGGTGTTGAGGCTTCGAGCCCTTACATGATTGTCCTGATAAAGTAATTGTGCAATCGAACTCCGTTAATACAAAGTAGAAAAGACTTAAAAATTGGCACTTTGTATTAACGAAATTTGTATTAACTGAACTCTTTAACATTAAAATACCTAGCCTCCTTCGTCCACGGGACCTCAAATTTGCTTCGCATAAGCCGATAAAGCAACAAGAATTATTTTATTGTCACAATACCGGGCTGCAATTTTTAATCATATCTTTAATTTATGAAATTTAAAATATATGTTTTCCACCTCAAACTAGTAGTGTCTTGCCCCTGTAAATCATACTTTTCCTGTTATCAATAGAGTCGTGCTGGCCATCTATGTAACTCTATTCTGGGGAAAATTTTTGAATTGAAATCACGTGACTTCCAATCTAGACCGGAAGTTCCTATACAGTTAATCGGGATCTCCTACCCCTAAGCTTTCCATATCTGGTCTCGTCTTTAATCCATCTCTTCATTCTCGAGATTAAGGAAGGACAGACAGACAGTGAGAATTTATAGGTCTACAATTTTTTCAAATTGTAGCCCAATAACAGGATCTTGTGTATATATTGTGATTTAAAATGCTCTGTTCGAAGTTGTACAAATCACTTCTTTTATGAAAAACTAGCAGATGAGCCCGGCGTTGCTCTGGAAAAAATAACAACAGCAAAGATCAAGATTATTAGATTATTTTATACTTCTAACCCTTCTATTATATTATATTATAGTTTTTTTTATTTATAGACTATTTATAAAGTTATATTACGTAAGAGTTTATCTCACCGAGTGCCCAATCTAACACATTTAAAAATTTTTAAAAATTGTGTACAGTAGCTGAATAAAGACATCGTTTATGTTTTATTATCTTTAAAAAATATTTTGTTGAAAACGCAAGGAATTTTTCTTGTAACATAGAAAATATATTCTAATTAGGTTAATAAGTTTACAGTTGATGGTGTGTCATTTAAACCAAGGACGGCATTTAATGAATTCTTGTCAGCAGCACTACATGGAAAGTTTGCTATAGTTACGATTATACGGGCTTTGAACGCTAAATGTTACTTATTGTACTGTATTACAAATATTAAAAGTTTTGGTTTATAAACGTCATATGAAATTTTATGGGTTTGTCTAAGAAATGGTGGGTTTATAGTGGGGCACAGTAGTTTTAGTGGGTTGGACATAAAGAAACTGGAAAAGTTTAATACATCCTAAGTATTTTCTTTCAGAAAATATTTATGCAACGAAAAAACCTTACTTCGATGTTGACGGGGATGCAAACTTTGGAAGTTATAAAATTTTTCAGGTTCGAAAAGTTTCGTTGACTAAACAAGTCCTGCGGAGGATCGCATAGGTCTCAGACTCCATACACTTTCCTACGGCTAAATGTAAATAGTAGTGTATTTAAACAGGGTGTCTTAAGACCGGTTTATATTTCGTGAGAATGGAAGTAAGAATAGAAAACGACACTAAATAGGTTTAGTGCGCAACACTTCGCATGTTACTGTGACATACTTCCATTTTCTTTTGGTTACAGAGAGAAGCGGACAAAAGTTCTACTTTTCTCTCTGTTGATAGCCCGTAATACTTTGAGTCCTTGAACATAGAGACCGATAAAGTTGAAATTATTACTGTAGGATTAGAGCAGAATTATTATCGATAAATCGTAATTTATCACTTAAAAGATTTTTAAAAAGATAAACACGTTGAAAGATTTTTAAAAAATTTAATACACTGGAGAAACCGAAGAGGAATGTTCTAAAAACTTTGAGGAACATTCGAAATGCATTTTTTCTTTAACCCCATGGTTTTAATTCAGATTACGTGAATAATTTTAATTAAGAAAACTTGTTTAGTTTTTAAATAGCTTTTCTGCTTCGTTGAAAGTTTTAAGAAATAAACTCAAATATAATCGAGAGTGCAATTTTAATTATCACTTATATATTTTAAACGTATCCAAATAGATATTAAAAATACATAAAGTACTGGAAATAACAGTAATATATCTTAGCCCTAATAAATATGGCATATCTCCTTTCCTTCACATATAATAAGATTACCGCTTCCTTTAACTTCATTCACAGCCCTGATATTTTATGACCCCTCCTAGAAATAATTTTCCGGACAGATATTTTTATAACAGCCTGACAAGACTTTCTTTAATTAACTTTGAATAAATGTAGACAATCTCCCGTCCCTCGAACAACAATGAAATTTCCAAACAGTAACCCATCTGTAACAGTGAAGATACAAGCAGCAGCGTAACATGTTAATACGTCATTTGGATCTTATTAGGGCAGAGGCATAGGTAATTTAAATAGACATTTCGCGAAAATGCCTATTTAAGTTATCTCTATCTATATACTTGGTTCAATATAGTAACAATAAGGTGTATTTCAACCTAATAGGTAGTATATAATGATTAGAGATAATTTATTACTTATAACGTATTTATAACGAATTTATTACCTAGAAGTAATAAATTAAAACTGGTTCAGATTACTTTTTATCAATATTTAGTGTTTATGTTTGTAAATAGATGTCACTACTTGTTCATGTATTTGTCGAAACTTATTTTTCACAGACTTTAATAAATATTATAAATTTCCGGTTTAAATTTAGAAATGTCCTTATTCTGGTAGTGAAGAACACCTGCAAGCTCTTTTCCAAATTTATATACTCGTGTAAAACAGAATAAATAAACGTTTATTTACAGCATGATATGGTCAAAAGTCATGAACAACAACTAATTTCCAGAGAGGTCGCGAGTGACATTTTCGAACTACTTGTGCTTCGTGCAGTACATTAAAAACACATAATCTGCTTTTACAAATTAAAATTCCGAGAATATTGAAAGCAAAATTAAATGAGAAGCAAGAAAAAGAAAAGGATACTGATAATATTTTTAAATACACGATTAAATTTTTTGTAGTGTCAATGAACATTTGTGTCACAAACCGTGGGAAAATACAAAAAAATACGATTTACTTGTTAGTCGTGACGCCAAAGTCAAAGCGACTTTACGTGACAGCTTGTTACGATTATAATGTGGATTAAGTAACCTTTCTGGTTTTTTCTTATTGGCTGATATATTTGTAATTTTCGATAAAAATTAATGTCTATGATAAAAAAGATAAACGGAAGAAAAGATAAGAAACGCCGAAGAATATTCTAGGCATTCGAGAACAAAACTTTCGCTGTTATACTAATAAACTTATTGCTGACTTTAATATGATGCAATTAACTTAATAAATTTCCAAAACACAGGAAATAATAAGAATATCATTTTAAAAGTGTATATGAAAAGTATATGAATCAACAATTATTGATAATAAAAATTCGGAGATATTTTAAACTCTCAGACGATAGACTCGGTCATCGTTGACTGCGATAGGGAAGGGAAATTAACGACAAACCCCTCTTTCATTTGTTGGTTGTCATTGAAATTTCCTAGTAGCAACATGATGGAGTCAGAAGAAACTGTTCTGGTTGTGTTAAATTTCTCTCCTGTCATTAGCTATGTGTGTAGCAATGATTTGTGTTATATAAACTTTTGTATTTGTATTGTGTAGCAACGCTTCGTGTCATATAACCATTGTATTATTTTTTTTATAATAAATAAACAGTCATGACGTGGCGTCTTTTATCAAGTCCGCCACTTTTTGTTTCGGTATGACTTGAAACGGATCAAAGTAGTCGTGTATGATTTTTTAAACTAGTAAGGGATCTTACTCACTATCTGTGAACACATAACTTGCAACAGTGATATATTTAACATGTTGTTCTCTCGAAGAAAATAAAAATAAAAATAAAAGACGAAGGACAATTTGGTTGGATCCATCACAGAGTAATCCATGTAATCCATTTTATTGCTACGTTCAGCAGATTTTAAATCTCATAGCATTTTATTTCTAATTAAATAAACTTTTAGGCGTGGAAAAAACCGTGCAAGTTGCTATTGAGACCTTTCTTCCTCCTGAAAACTCCAGTACAGCTGTACGATAAAAGCGTCTTTCTAAAATCTCGCAGTCTTTTGGAGACGGCGAGGGACAAGAAATTCATGTTTAATCTCCGGTGCCTATGGGCGAGAAGTCTCTCATGTTAAAGACAATATTTAAACACGTATTTCTGATCGGTCTGGCGACAGAGTCTATCATCAGAAAAAGCTCTTTAAAGCTAGTTTTTTTTAATCAACGCTATGTTACTGTATTGAAAAAACTTTTAAATGATGCCTATTATTTTGCAATCGCAACTTACATATTGTTTAAATACATCAATGAATGTTTGAACAATTATTAAATGATATAAATAAATAAAACATTTAAACAAATATTCAATATAAAAATATTATTTGAAAAACTAGTTCTAGATTCAGTTCAGAAATTAAACTTTACAAAATTTTTGAATGTAAAAACAGAAGGTAGTACTGTAAAATTTGATACTCTATAGTCAATGAGTGATCCATTGACTATAACAGTAATATAATATTATAGAATAATTTTTGATAAGATATTTTTATAAGCAAATGTTACAGTAAATACCTATATTGTTTGTTGAGAGCAGTTGGACGAAGATGAAGTTGACTATACTTTACTTATGTGTTCATTGGACAACGACTTGGACATACATGGACCTGCCCTCCCCATATACACACATACACACTCCACCTGTGTGTAAAGTAAAAGAATAAAACTGCAGGATATCAAAAATATGTTGACTGTATGGTCAGTGAAGTTAGTGGTGAATCAAATCTTCACAACTCCTCCATTTTCATTAACCAGCTACTCTTAATAAATCTAAATTTCTTCTACGTTAATTTTATATAAGCTACATACACATTTACCTTAGAAGATTTTTGTATTAGTGTGAGGTTTGCCGACCGGGTGAGTCTATCAGTATCGTCGCGCGGTTACGACTATTGTGTGGGAGTGGCAATAACTCTCTCAGACAAGCTTTCCATCTTTTAATCCGTTTAACATATATACCCAAAAGTTTCTTACAACGTTTTGAAAAGTTGAGACGTAACACACTCGAGGAGCGAATTAAATGTTCACTCAAGAAGTTCATTTGGAAGTTCTCCTTTCGGTCTCTCGAAGGCCGGAGCGTGCGGCACAGCTTCGGGCGAAAGTCTCAGGAGAAGAGCGAATCTGGGCGAAGCAAGACGTCATGGGAGAGCAATGGTAAGTCCCAGGAGTCAACAAATCTCGCTGCTGAGCGATAGGATCGCGAAAATTCTAAAGTGGAGCACCAAGAACAAAGAGCGTCACGTCTTTGAATCGCTCGTATTTATCAGTTTTACATCCAAAGTCGCATTTCCATTAGTCTCTCATCGTCACCTGGTGACGACTAAACCCGACTTTTCTCTAACCACGTTTCTCCCGACTTTGGTCTTTTCAATACCATTCTTCTTTTGCTTTAATATTTTTCCAAAAAAACTTTTATTGTTTAATCGAGATCTTTAATTTTTTTCCTTTTGTGTTGTAAAAGATTTTTAAGATCTTGTACCCCCTTCGGTCGACCAAGTCGATCCCTGTCCGGGTCCTTACATTAGGATAATATCGAAGTACAGTCGACCCCCCTATAACACGGTAGATACGTTCCGAGTTTTGAATCCAGCTTCTAGGAGTCCAGCCAATCACAGCCCGGCACGTATGCAGTTTACGGAATACGGCTGTTTGAAAGGTTTCTTCCATAAAATTAATCGATTCTAGACTAATTCGACTCAACATTTCCAAAATACGTATAATTTTTTGGGAATAATCCGTATAAACTATGCTATAAACAAAAAATTGTAGGATTACTTACCGAGTAGGCACCGTTCGATTACGTCGAGCTTGTTTTCGTCGTGGAGATTCTCTGAACCTTTAGAGACATCATTAATATAAATATAATTTTTATGGACGTTAAATAATAAATGGTTTTT
>NW_019384636.1:401986-408948 GCF_000671375.1 Centruroides sculpturatus
TCAGTGATGGGCAAACTTTTTAAAGAGCGGGCCAAAGGAAAAGAAGAAAACTTTAGGCGGGCCAATATAATTGTAACCTAGCGCTGCATCTGAAAATCCAGGTGGCGCTATAAAAACATGTGCAGGCCGTCCGCCATATTTCTTTTTCTCTCTTTCGCCTATGCTACGCACAACGAGTGGATGTTCTGTACCGAAGCATGCTTGTACTGTACTGTAACCGATCGAGCTTTTACTCAATAAGTGAAAAACAAAATTTTGTACATGATTGTAAATAAACTTTCATGGTGAGATATAAAGCTTCGGTTATTTTATATAATCAACGAACACTCAAGTTCAGTGGTGCATCAACCACCACAGCCTGTATTCTTTTTTACTCGTCAGATTAGGAATAGTGTCGCGCGGGCCGGATAGAACATTTCAGGGGGCCGCATCTGGCCCGCGGGCCGTAGTTTGCCCATCACTGGTTTAAACTCAACGGTTTGTGCAATCCTGTCGCGACGAGTCGGCGATGACGTTTTACCGAATTATAGGAGTTTTTTAGCATGTTTGTACGAATACTGTCGCAATTTTTTCGCCATGATATAAGAATCCGAACTATAGGAACCCGTGTTTAGGGGGTCGACTGTATTTCCAAGTCTTTCTATCTTTATAAATGTAGCATATTTGTCATTTATCGTTAGTTATTTCAAATGTCATTAATTTTCAATTTGTTCTTTCATCGCATTTTCCAATGAATGNCAAGTCTTTCTATCTTTATAAATGTAGCATATTTGTCATTTATCGTTAGTTATTTCAAATGTCATTAATTTTCAATTTGTTCTTTCATCGCATTTTCCAATGAATGTTTAGCTTCTGGTAAAATAAAAGCTTCGTCATTTGTAGTGGGTCATTTATCTCTTTGAGATTATTTTCTATACTGTTATGCTTTTCTTTGCATTCTCGTGGGTTCCTAATAATCTTTTTAGGACTTCCTCTTCGTTTTGATACCTTTGCATTTATGGACGAATCATCATTTGTGATATACACGTTTCTATTTTATTTTCCTGTAAAGGCGTTTATATCGCTATCACTCTCATAACGTTCCAATGAATAGTCTATTTCATTCTTTCCGTGAAGTTAACCGTAATCAAAATTGTCTTTTATAAATTTCACATGTTTTGACTGTATAATGTTGTCATTTTCTATATTCCATAATCTATAGCCCTCGGTTTGTGTGGAGTATACTACAGATATGTATGCTTTTTCTCTGTCTTGTGACTTATTTCGACCTTAAGACGATAAATGCATGTATACTAGACAATCTATCTTTAGATGTTTCACATTCGATTCGCAACCTGACGGAATACCTTCACAAGTCAGATGCATTTATTTTCTTTAGTTGAAGAATGCATTGTTCTGTTTTTAACATAGACTGCTGCCATTATTGCTTCGGGTCAAAAATTGTTTTTGCTGATTATAACATTTATGTACAGTACAAAGTTTACGAAACACAGTTTGGAGTGAAACGAATAAAACTTCAGGACATCAAAAATATGCTGAAGATATGGTTAATGAAGTTAGTTGTGGATCAATCCTTTACATATAATTAATATGAATTAATATATATATATATATACGGTCGACCCCCTTATAACACTGTTGATTATTCCGTTTTATATGAATTCCATGTTGTACGAGTCACTTAGATTTTACAAATATGTAAGCCGTTTACAGCCCGGCACACGTATTTGTAAAATCTAAGTGACTCGTACAACATGGAATTCATATAAAACGGAATAATAAACAGTGTTATAGAGGGGTCGACTGTATATGAATATAATGGTTTCTAAAAATACATGATTTAGTAGCTGTTATTATATAATAGCTTTAATATTTTTGCACAGTTATTTTATCTATCAGTGCCGCTTGGGTCTTGGGTACTTATACGCAATACTCGGCATTTCGGTAAATTATTTTTCTTTCAAAATGAACGTATGTTATGATAAATATAATTCTGATGGCTACTATTTATCATTTGCTACAGACTCATACTAGAGAGAAGTTCAGGAATGGCTCAGCCACCCCTAGAAAATTCTGAGCCACCTCTATTAATTGTTCGAAAAGACGAAATTCTGTTTATGTACTTATTTTTAAAATATAATTAATTAATTTTTAACGTTTAAATTTTGAATATTTCAAATCTTTTTATACATAAGCCTACGTTATTAAATTAGTATTACATTTCAAAAATTTTCCGGAGACGGGCCTCTCACCCTCTTTCCCTGGTATACTTCGTAACCTCCGGAACCCGGATAAAATCATCCCATAAGAGCCACCTCCTGCTGTAGTTGGTCTAGTTACGTCCTATATACGTAGTATTTTTCAAATTTATCCTTTTAATATTTTCGATCACACCTAGCCTAAGAGGTGAAAGAAGTCAGTTTCCCGATAATAAGTATATTTAAGTCCTCTCCTCTCGTTTCGTTTCGTTATAACGTTGATGAGAAAAAGTGTAAGTACTGTACATTGTAATCACGTATATATCAATTACGCTAAGGATATTTTTGTTAGTTGAACTCGTTTTAGATTTCTCGCGGTATTTGAACGAATTAGGTTGATAGCTAGGGGTGGTTGTGCAAAGGTGTAATAAGCTTTTTGTTTCTGGAGCCGATGATCTGTTCGTGTTCTAAATCCTGCAACAATTTTTCTATCAATTTGCACAGGGAGTAGCTAAGAAATTTTTACAACATTGACATTTTGCAACAAATCAGTGTAAAGTTCACCGACGAATCATCTATGTACATAGTTTGCGAAATAATGTATGACCCTGATAAAGAGTTCTAACCGACCTGAATTTTCTGCACTTTTTAAATTAATAAACATTGTTGCAAAGCCTAATGTAGTCTGTTCATTCAAACATATTTCGGAATGGACTGCACATAATATACAAGCATTTAACACAAAATGAAAGTAATAATTATTGTATGTTTAGATGTATTTAAGGCTTTATATATATATATATATAACTAGGGTGTATACATGCAATAAAGTATAATAATTTAGAAATTTAAAGGAGACTATATGAATTTTTGAGGTTCCTAGCACTCGAAACGTCTCTGTAGTCTGTTCCATATTTATGTAGGGCCAACGAACAGAATATATGTACGTATAGCCTAAATCAGTCTTTGTAAATTGAAGAGGTATTCTTATTAATAGTGGTAAAACAATAATATCATCACAGCGATGTCTCAATCTTTAAATTCTCTCTATTCTAATCTTTTAATTATCTCCGTAACGCCTCTCGTTCCGCTATTGAAAGAAATTTTAAAAATGGGTCACGACTGACCCAGTGACATTGGACACTACACGTGGCAAGTTGTTTTTCCTATTCTCGAAGTTATTGCAACAAATGTTCGCAATTTTGTTTGTCAAATAGATTATATAAAAGTTTAAATGTATTTAATAATTTTGTGGTATACATTCTGTATAGCCTATTATATAATTTCAACGCATAATAAAGACAATTTTTTTCTTCCTCATTTATAGACTAAAATTTACTTTCCCGGATGTAATAGAACAGAGGGAAAGCATTGTAATAGGTCATATTTTGAACTTCCGGGTTTCTTCCCTTTCTCACGTTTGAACTCTTGATTCCAAAATACAAAAAGGAAACAAAATTTTGCATGTTCTATCTATGTGTGTAAGTGTGTGTGAGTGTATGTTTGTATTGGCCTAAATTTTGCTTCATACCTCAGGATCTCATGGGCCAAAAATTGTGAAACTGCAGGAATATTTCTGTATATGGCAGTATCTTCAAAATGTAAATTTTGGAGATTATAAGTCAAGGGAAAGGGGTTAATTATATTAATATTTATTCATGATGAATTGGGGAGGTCACAGTAAGACTCGAATTTTCGTAACTGTAAGGCGATGCTTACGATGTAAATATTTAATTGATCAACTTATAATTACAATGTTGTATTTTTCTATCCTATAAACTTGGACTTTCCTATAGATTTATCCACTAATAAAGAGCTAAAAGCTACATACTGAATTTACACGTTTTGAGAAGTCAGCTCAAAGAATGAACTCATTGCTAATTCATTTCTAATGCTTAATTAAACAAAAAATAAATAACTTTTGTAAAATAAATTTTAAATTATTAAATAATTAAATATTTTATTTTATCTTAATGATAATTTTTAAAGACGAATTTTTTTAATAACTTAATTAAGATTATATTTTACCAATGTGTAACTTAATTTCTAATTGTTTTGACGTGACGAGCATCTTATTTTTTGTTTGAAAGTCACATTCTTAAGCAAGTTTTAAATAAAAAAAAATTAGAATTTATAATATTTTTTAAAAAAAAAATGACTTAATATTCCCATGCTACATTTATCTATGTAACGGCTGACCTCAATTTTATAACTAAATATGATACGATAGAACTTTCTTTACTAGATTATACTTCAATTAAATGGGACAAGGCTATTTTCAACATTTTAATTGTAATTTTAGGCCATTTTTCTGTTATCACTTTAGTAAATGGAGAAAGAAATTACTAAAAGTAAACATATATTACACACTAAGCAATTCAGGAAATATTAATGCATTAACAACATACACATCTTTGATAACATTAAACGACATTATGATAATCAGTGGATATATATATTTTTAAATTATCTGGAAGAAAATATTATATGTCTTACCTAAATGTTAAAATTAGGTTTCTCATTTCCCGGTCTTTTGCTTATCCCGGAATTTCGAGGAAAAGTGATCTGTGTCCCGGGATAAAATTAATTATATTTGGAATATATTACAAAATAAATTATCCTGGAAAGGAATAATATAATTATTTTTCAATTTTTAAGAAATTTAGCCTAATACGATCTGCGCCCTTCATGATAGGGGAAAAAAACTAATATTGCTGTGTAAAATCTGTATTAAACTTACCTTTGAATTACATAGAAATTTTCGCAAATAAAAACATTGCTTGTAGTATCATCGTAAATTGAACACAACAAGAAAGCCTTTGAAATGCGTAGAAAAGTTAAAGAAAACATAAAAATTACTTTCAAATTTCGAAGAATAATATAACAAAAACTCATCAATGTAAATTTGTATAGAAAGATTTTAAAAAACGAAGATGGTCAATAGGCCTACATCTGCTTTGCTGATGAAATCAAAATAGACTAAGTTGGTAAAGCTGGCGAACTTTTGTCACTTGCGAAAGTTGCAACTTTTGCATAATTCTTTCCAGTATTGAGATACTGTAGTCAGTCAATTCCTCATTCTTCTCTCTGCTACAAACGAAACGGATTTGAAGTTCCTCTCCAGGCAGTTCTTTTCTTCGGAAATTCTAAATTTGAATAAAAATTATTATAATTCTTAAAATTTCACGAGATGGCGGCCTAAGCACCAATCTCTAAATAAGTTAATTCGTATCTCATCAATCAATTATCCTTATTATTGTCCTTTAATTAGGAAGTTCGTTTGGCTTTAATTAATAACGAAGTTGTTTAGTTACTTGAACAATTTGCAAAACCCGGAGTAATGCATATACCAGAGCTATTAAGTATGGTAACAAATAAAGACGGTATCAGCGCAATTTTGCAAGATATTGCAAATTATGGTAAGAAAAGAATTTTCAGAGTCCTGCAACAAATACATATTGATTATTGACAATCTCTGACAAGCCATAATAACAACAAGCAAAAATTTAAAAAAGTAATAATAATAATAAGCAAGCTTAAAATTAATAAATGCAATTTACTCTGACAATTTATGAGTTAATCATACTTTATATTAGCAAAATTTTCCCGATTTAACACAAAATATGGAAAAACTAAATTTTTAAGGAATTTGCCAGATTTTTCACGATAAGGAAAATTTCCAGAAAAATTAAACGGTTACAAACACACGATTCCAGAACATGGTAATTCCGGTAGACAAATCCTAGTTAAAATAAAAAGAATAAAATAAAATAGGTATTATATTTGTTTGTAAAATACCGTATATCTGGGGTGTCCAACCCGCGGCCCAAGGCAAGTTTCAATGCGGCCTAATAAACGTGTAAACAAAACCGGCAAATGTTTTAATTTTTTTATTATTTATTTATTTCAACGGCATAAACTCAAAAAAGAAGTTTCACAAAGTCGTAAATCTTTATTCATATTTTATTTTTTAGTGGGAAAAAAATATTTTCAAATACTTGGAGATGTGTGAATAAGCAAGGATTACTAAATAAAGCTGGAGTTGTGACTCAAAGAATTATAGACCCAAATTTGGGAAAAGGACAGAAAGGTGAGAAAAAATAAAATATAAAAAGTAGTGAGAAAAATTAAATAAATCTTCTGTTATGCAAATATTGACCCTTAATTTTCCACTTCTTTATCTTTTCTCCTTTCTCTCCTTTCCCCGCATTTGGTTCTATAATCCTTTGAGTCACAACTCCAGCTTTATTTAGTAATAGTATTTCTTCAAACGTTGCAAGATTTGGCTACATTGCGCCAAATGTGGCTACTCTTTTTTGTTTGACGTAGAAATTATCATTTGATGCATCGGCTACTTCTTGGGTTACATTTTATTTATAAATATACAGTCGACCCCCCTATAACATGGGTTCCTATAACGGAAATTCCTATAACGTTGCGAAAAAATTGTAGCAGTATTCGTATAAAGTGACTCGTAAAACGTCGTCACCGACTCCTGTCGCGACAAAATTGGTCGAATCTAGACCAATAGTGGACGAGCAGCCGAACTACTTTCCGCCGCCCAGCGCCACGCTACGGAGAGTTTAGGCGGCTAAATTGAGTTTGCTATTGTCTGTACAGCATTATATATAAATTATATATAAATTAGGTACTATACATATAATTATATATTAATTATATATAAATTAGGTACTGTATATATAATTATATATTAACTTATTGTATTGTAACTTTATTATAATTATATATATGCTTTCCGCCGTC
>NW_019384636.1:410236-426853 GCF_000671375.1 Centruroides sculpturatus
GGGGGAGAGGGACAGGATTAAGGCTTACTGTGAAAAACTTGGCTTCTATTATACTATCTTAGATGCGGGTTTTTGCATTTTTGATTGCGTTTTAATAGGGTACGTCAAGAGAATGTACACTAAGAAGAAATTTTTCGAAAAATTTTCTCCTAGGGGGGAAGTGTTATACATTTATAATAGATACATTTTGAGTCACAACAAGGCGTGGCGGAGTCTGCTAGTTTTAAAGTTTAAATCAACAATTTCAGTTGCAGTAGTGCTACTTGGGAGGAAAACTACTTATATAAAAATCCACAACTTTTCACATATGCAATCTGACTTTAATACCCGTATACATAATCCATACAATTTTATATATTATTGAATTTAACAAAGAAATCATAGAGACTATTACTTAAGACATGGAAATCACGAAAAAGATCAATAGCGACTTACAATTTATATATAAAAAGTTATTTGTAAAATGCAATTTTATCTGATTTTTTAACGTTAAATATAGACTAATGACAGAAATCATATAATAATATTATATAATAAAATTTAGCATATTTATAACATATGTTTCTAATATATCTGGCCTTGTAAGAGATTTCTTAAAATGCTCTTAAAGCTAAGCCACACGTGTAATGTTAAAGTGTCGACTTTGACCCTTAATATCTCCACGACCAATGAACTGATTTTGATGAAATTTAAAATATTTAGTGTCCACGATAAGTACTAAAATCGTCTTAAATTTTTAATAAATTCGTTAAATTGTTTTTAACTTACGCGATTAACATTTTATCGCCTAGATTTCAAACGAAGGAGAATAGCGACACCAAGCTACCAAAGAATCTAGAAGAGCCTGCATATATGTAATAGCTCTTGCGAGAGCTGATCGTCCCCTGTTATTTAAGGGTTTTATTTAAAAACATTATAAAATAATAACCATTTTTTAAAATTTAACATATTATTGGTCAATCAGATATCACGTGACATGACGTACGGCCACCTGTTACGTAGCTGTCAGGNCACACTTTGTGCCCTTACTGTACATTGTTCTCATCATCTGGAAACCATTAAATGCAATGTTTCCTCTGATCAGCCCCAATTTTACCTTTGGTCACCGTTCAATACCCTGCCTCCAGCGCCCCCTAGATCTATTCATCGCCCAGAAGGGGGCGTTATTGCTTACTTTGAGAAACGCTGAGCTAAAATAAAAGTCAATGTGTTAGAAATATTCAAGTTGTGACCTTCAATAAAAAATATATAAAATGTCAACATTTTATATATATTCCATCGAATTTTTATATATAGAATTTGTCTGCCGTCCCCCTCTATTACCTCTAAATTTCCTTAACGCCCCCCAATTCTCTTTGAGCCTTCTACTGCCCCCCTGAAAGCCTCCAGCGCCCACAAGGGGGCGTTATTGCCCACTTTGAGAAACGCTGTTTTAACCCGTTTAATATATACCCAAAAGTTTCTTACAACGTTCTGCAAAGTTGAGACCTAACACACTCGGGGAGCGAATTAAATGTCCACTCAAGAAGTTCATTTGGAAGTTTTCCTTTCGGTTCCTCGATGGCCGAAGCGTGCGGCACAGCTTCGGGCGAAAGTCTCAGGAGAAGAGCGAATCTGGGCGAAGCAAGACGTCATGGGAGAGCAACGGTAAGTCCCAAGAGTCAACAAATCTCGCTGCTGAGCGATAGGATCTCGAAAATTCTAAAGTGGAGCACCAAGAACAAAGAGCGTCACGTCTTTGAATCGCTGGTATTTATCAGTTTTACATCCAAAGTCACATTTCCATTAGTCGCTCATCGTCACCTACGACTAAACCCGACTCCTCTCTAACCACGTTTCTCCCGACTTTGGTCTTTTCAATACCATTCTTCCTTTGCTTTAATATTTTTCCAAAAAAACTTTTATTGTTTAATCGAGATCTTTAATTTTTTTNGCTACTCTTAATAAATCTAAATTTCTTCTACGTTAATTTTATATAAGCTACATACACATTTACCTTAGAAGATTTTTGTATTAGTGTGAGGTTTGCCGACCGGGTGAGTCTATCAGTATCGTCGCGCGGTTACGACTATTGTGTGGGAGTGGCAATAACTCTCTCAGACAAGCTTTCCATCTTTTAATCCGTTTAACATATATACCCAAAAGTTTCTTACAACGTTTTGAAAAGTTGAGACGTAACACACTCGAGGAGCGAATTAAATGTTCACTCAAGAAGTTCATTTGGAAGTTCTCCTTTCGGTCTCTCGAAGGCCGGAGCGTGCGGCACAGCTTCGGGCGAAAGTCTCAGGAGAAGAGCGAATCTGGGCGAAGCAAGACGTCATGGGAGAGCAATGGTAAGTCCCAGGAGTCAACAAATCTCGCTGCTGAGCGATAGGATCGCGAAAATTCTAAAGTGGAGCACCAAGAACAAAGAGCGTCACGTCTTTGAATCGCTCGTATTTATCAGTTTTACATCCAAAGTCGCATTTCCATTAGTCTCTCATCGTCACCTGGTGACGACTAAACCCGACTTTTCTCTAACCACGTTTCTCCCGACTTTGGTCTTTTCAATACCATTCTTCTTTTGCTTTAATATTTTTCCAAAAAAACTTTTATTGTTTAATCGAGATCTTTAATTTTTTTCCTTTTGTGTTGTAAAAGATTTTTAAGATCTTGTACCCCCTTCGGTCGACCAAGTCGATCCCTGTCCGGGTCCTTACATTAGGATAATATCGAAGTACAGTCGACCCCCCTATAACACGGTAGATACGTTCCGAGTTTTGAATCCAGCTTCTAGGAGTCCAGCCAATCACAGCCCGGCACGTATGCAGTTTACGGAATACGGCTGTTTGAAAGGTTTCTTCCATAAAATTAATCAATTCTAGACTAATTCGACTCAACATTTCCAAAACACATATANTATTGGTCAATCAGATATCACGTGACATGACGTACGGCCACCTGTTACGTAGCTGTCAGGTGAATATAGAATTAACATGAAAACTATTCTATTATGAAGTTATTGATGGCTGAAAAATACTTGAAATTCCATTCTAAAAAAAAAAAAAACTGATGGAACCAGGTTGAAAAGTAAAGCTCAGCAAAAACATTTATAATAAAGGAAACTTGAAAGATGTGTCATAAGAATACAGGAAACAGATTTTAAAATAAGACTCAACATATGAATAAAGTGAGCATTACACAGACTACAACTACAGGAAGTTTTGAATGAAGCAATGTCACCATAGTAATAAAGCAAGGAAACAAGTATCGTTACAGAAAAAGGCTTCGAGCTTGCTTTACTTTGTGCCTTAAAATTCCTTCACTAATATTGCTCAAAGATGTTCTAATGTTCAGCCAAATTATTTTAGTTAAAACAACCTTAAGAAGTAAATGAAATTTTCCAATATTATTACTAATATTGGAACAGTTTCCTTTACTATTAGGAATAGATGCAAAAATTTACATATGAACTTGTTTGTAACAATGCTAAATAATAAATTTATAGAAGGTCTCAATATAATCATATCACATAATATTAAATTATAATTCTAACAGCCAGAAAACAAATTCTGTTTAAAATTTTTCTAATTCATAACTATTTGCAATTCAATACAGTGCATTTTAAGTTCAGTCAATCTCCATTTTTAAAACATTACATTGTAAAAAATTTATGTATTTATAACCCTTTTGCTAAATTTTTGATAGATTTTGTTCTTTTTATTACACTTGAGAATTTTTTTCCTCGCATTCTGTGCTGTATTAAATATATTAAGTAAAATAAAAAGTTAAAAAAAATTAAGAATTTCGGAGGTATCTCTTAACTAGTTTTTCAAACGAATTTCTCGTAAAGTCTCGAAGTTTTACTGTTGTTTCAAAGAAAAACAGAAAAAATTTAAAAATTGCTCCTGTCTTTCAGTGAATGTAAGTTTGAAATCGAAATTGTAAAATTGATCTTTTTGGTGTAAAGTTCACGTTAATTGAAGGTTTCTTTCTTCTTTTAATCATATTAAAATATCAATATCTTTAGATGGATATTTGCGCATCGTTTTGTATGAAGTACAAACTACAATAAAACATATTCTAATTAAAATGGATACCTTGCCACCTTTTCGTGGTCGGAGAAAGTGTATTACTTCTATGGTCACCATTCGACCGAAATATGTAAAAATCATAAGAAAATATGTGAAAAAACAAATGCTTTGAAATTCCGTAAAAATAAAATGATGCGAAATTTATAAGCTGTTGCTTCTTCACTTTTTGTACTCTAATTATATCTAACTCTAATGCTCCGTAAATGGCGAATCCTTTAAAATTGGCGTCATAGCGAAGAAGACAGAAGAGGCTTTTGCTTCCGGCCCATCGGGCTGGGTCCACGTAACATAGCAACATAGTAATAATTTTATGGGAAACTGGCACTTAAATAGCGGCCACTTAAATAGCGGCCAGTTTCTCATAGAAAATCCTTCCGTATAGCAGATCTCTTGTGTATTACGTTGTCATATTTCATCAAACCAAACTAAGAAACTTACTGAATTCTTGTCCAAATAATTGGCTTATATTGATGATGAAATATTACGCTGAAATACCTACATTGAATAAACCAAAGAAAATAAATATCTCTCTTCGAATTTATGTTGATATAAAAGTAATTTCGGATTCATTAACTCCATTAAAAATAGAAATGGCCGAGCGGTCTATCGCTTTAAGGTCCCAAGATCGAAACCTCAAGAATTTTTCGGAGGGGAGTTCCTCGCCTCTCAGTTTTGACTTTAGCCTAACCCATAATGGACTTGCTAAAAAGAGCTCTCTTAGTGTCTTTTTAGAAAGCCCATAGGGCGAAAGTTTGTAAAAAAAGTCAAAAAATTTAACTAAAGCAAAGAGAAAATGAAAAGATAACTTTTAGAAATCGCGAGATAAATAATAATATTGATTTTAAAAAATTAACAGAGTATTTTATGAATATTTACTAGGACTTTATTTGCTGATTAATTTTACCAAACAAAAGCATCTGAGATATAAAAAAGTTATGACAAGTTGGAAGGCTGTCAAAGTTTTTTTTTTTTTCCTTAGCAGTTTTTCTCTGAGAGATTCCAATCAATTCTTATTGATTAATTTGAAAAAGAGAAACGAAACGCAATATTTTAGTTATTGCAAAACAATCGAGATTTCAATTCTAAATTCGGTAAATACTTTTTAAAATTTATATTTGAGATTTAACAATAAATAGAGAAACTTCTATCGTTTAAAGTAAAGAACAAAAGAAAGATAAACTTTTGATTACGAAAGAGTGCATCTTTAATTAATAATAATAAATTCATTTATTGTCGTGAAAGTGGTGATTTAATTCATTTGAGTGATGTTAATGTTCTTTTTAAATAAATTTAAAAAACGCAACTGAATATTTTAGCTTATAAGTAGTCTCTGACTTTCATGTTTCTAAAAATGTGTGCGAAAGACGAATGTCCGAAAGTCGAGTTGCGTGTTATAGTGTTTTGTACCCAAGGAGCTAAAAAGAAAAACCACAATATCACTTATTCAGATAAAAAAAACTTTAATTTTTCCATAAAATATGTTAAATCTATAAAATTTTGTTTAAAACATTAAAACCATAGACTAAACAGAAAATAGACAAAATAATTTGATTTAGTCAAATGATGTGATGTTACCGAAACGAAAAAGGGAAAGCACCAATGCACGAAATTTGTCTGATGAAAATGCATGAAAGTTCGAATTTGATGTACAGTACGAATAGAAATTTACTGTTATCAAATTGTTGTTTATTTAGTTAAAGGGCTGCCTTCCGGGAGGTCTTTTTAAGGGTAATTGGCCCCTATTCAAGCGTTACAGATGTGGAGAAAACCCGGAACCACGTGGCCAGCCTGTCCGACTCCGAGTGTTCATGGAACGGGACCGCTTGGACGTTGGTGGGCCTATCAAATTGTTATTTACGGAATTGTCTAAATGTCGCATAATATTTAAGACATTTCTTCTAAACTTAATTACTTTGAATTTCAGAAAGTTAAAAATATTCAAAAACAAATTTCATATATATTACGACGAGAAAAGAATATATCAAATGAAAAATTAAGAATATTTATGATATAAGTTTCGAATAAATATTAAATCATAAATTTTTTTGATCCTTTATAATTTATTCTTCTCGTCAATTTCCACATTTTTGAATATTAATAGAAATAATGACATGGCGTGTTGTGAGAAGGTCGAATTTTAAAATTCGTCGTAGAATGGCAGATATCGGGAGTCAAGGTCATCCCTGTGTTGAGTCAATGGAAAAGTTTTGCGTTGCAAAAACGCAAAGAAACGAGCACACGCTATCCGAATTCGAAATACGACGAAACTCGTGCCAAAATTTTTTGAATATCAATCGTCTTTTTCCATTTTTCTCGAAAAACAGAAAAGAATTCCCCATTTATGAGCGTGACAAGTTTCTTTAATGTAGCGTCCCCTAATGATCTAACGTGATTTCGCAAGCCGTCCAATGAAGGACGAAGTTCTAGTTAGGTATGATATGTATTGATGTATACATTATATTATTAATGATTTTATATTTATTAAGTATATTAAATAATAAGACTAAAAATAATCGTACCTTTGTACTTCGAATTTAATTCATTTCATGAGGTAGTTAAACTCTGAATCGTTCGAAGTCCGAATAATTTTTTTTCATTAGAAATAATAAACAATGGATACAATATATAAAATACTGTTTAGTTATGGCAACAGCAACACTTGGGTGATGCCTTCCGGGAGGTCTTTTTAAGAAAAACTGGCCCCTATTTAGGCGTTACAAACGTGGAGAAAACCCAGAAAACTCCACGTGGCCAGCCTGTCCGAGCGAGTCGCGAACCACGACCGAACTCAGTGTTCAGGGTACGAAGACCGCTTGGCCACTTGTAGGCCCTAAATACTGTTTAATAAAATGAAAATTGCATTTATTGGTCGCACGCCATCGACTAAGGCATCTTAAACATGGTCGCCAAATCCTCCATGCGTGTATTGCTCTCATACTTCCCGATAAGTTCCTTTTTCATCTCAATCATTCATATTACAATTCCTCTTAGACTTTTTTGCTTCCACACTTCTCGGAAGTCAGAAAAGAGTGTGGAAGCAACAGAGGAAAAGTATAGCGATCGGTTAAAAAATGATTATATTTTTGGATTCATGGGACCTTTGAACTAGCTAAATTAATATAAAACAAACCAGACATTCAACTTTCAGTCCACAAATGTTGCAGTTTGTTCGTGGTCTATAATAAACGTAAATCGGATAGTAACGATTATTTTAATAAATCATGCTCATATAACTAAAATCTCAAATTTTATTTTAAATAATGTTTATATTAATTTAAACTTTTATATTTTCCTTGTTGCAAATGTAAAATTTCTATAAAAGTTCATTATCTTAAAGATTTAAAAAATTAATAACAATAAAATAATACAACTTTAAATAAGTTCTGTATTTATTTGGAAATTTAACTTAGAGGAAAATGGAGTTAAACATAAAATAGAATAAAATAAAAAGAAAACTCCTTCTATTCTAAATGTAGTGTGAAATGGATTGGTGAACACGTTTATAACTCGTAACCAGTCTGTGTTCATACATACATACAAGAACGGGAGAAAATAAAATAAAAAATAAACTTATTTAATTGCATCTTTCTCCCGGAAAGCACTGCATTAAATATTTCCGCACATATGAAGGCTAAATACAATCATAATAATTATATGATTCGTCGTATTAATTAAAATACTTAACATTGTTAAAGTATGATGTAAAACCTCTTATATAATTATTAAAATTAGAAGTTATATTGAAGAATGACTAAAAAAACTTTTATTTTTAAAACTATTCATAAAGTTTATTCCAAAAATATTTTTTAAATTATAGTTTTAAAGACTATTTTCATTTTTAAAAAAATTTTTATATTTTGTTTTCGTTAAACGTCTTCATATTTTTATGTAATATTATTTTTATGTAGTGCATTTAACAGTGACTCACAATATTAATTTAAGAATATTGTATCGCTTTCTTAATCCAGTTTATTTGATACAATATAATATTTATTATAAAGCATTATTAAAAACATCTTATTGAAATTTTATTATATAATATACATGTATTATATTAAGAGGAAAATGTTTATGTAACTTAAATTTGTTTGTCACGTATCTTCGTATTTATAATAATTAATTTTTGTAAATATTAACATATTTTGAAATTTCCTTGTGAATATTTTTATTTCCTTCTTATAAATAGCTTTATTGTTGTATCTTTTTAAACTTGTTATATTTTTAATCGGATGAATTCATTCGATATTTGATGATTCAGGAATAAATTGTAAGTTAACGTTATTAAATCTCCAAATCGCGATTTCTTAAAATTTAGTTTTAAAAAATTAGCCAAATAACAAATAAATATTGTTTTAAACTTGATTTATTAATGTTTAAATTTTATCGATTTATTCTAATTATGCTTCATATAAGGTATGATAAATAAATAGGTTATAACTTTAAAATGAAGTTAAATTAATAATTATGTAATCATTGTTCATCTCTTTAATTTGTATATTTTTTGATAATATTGAAATTAAAATTTTAAAATTTTATAACAAAATATTTCCTGAATTATCTTTAGAAATATAAGATATTATTAACACGCGGAAAATTCGAATATGATAAAACATTATTCGAATAGGTCATTGTGAAGGGGTCATTCAATCAAATCTACAAAATAAATCACGTTATTTTAAAACAATTAATATTATAGTACACCAAGCTTGCTTATTTTTGACGGTTGAATGGGAATTTACCAAGAAATTTACCATTATGAGTTATTAATAGTAGAGATTGCCGTTTCGATAACCTGATATCTTCTGGTACTGACGACCTATCAGGCATTTCTATTTTTGACTTTTTACAGTTAAAACACACATGAGGAAAAATAATAAAAACACGACAATTATCGTTGTCTACATTTAGCATCACAGAGTTCCCAAGAATTACTTCCTTACTGCACTTATAAAAAGTTTTCTAGTAGCTATATAAGCGAGAACGTTAAATTTTTCATATGACATAACACCTGACTCATACAAGTAGTAAAGGAAATAAGAGAAAAGAAAGGAAGAAAGAGATGAGAAAAGGAATAGAAACAAATTATAATGAAAATTTTGATCTGATCTGCAATGATGCGTTCTAGATATTGTTCCAGTTTTTATTTTAAGATTTAATAATTGATGATATGCCTATTCAAGTCCATGTTTATAAAGGTAATTTTAAGATATAATAAGTATAAAAATTTAGAAATAAGTGAAATTATTTAGTAAATATCATATCGAAATTGTAAGTAGCAATATCAAATTATACAAGTAGGGTTATCACACATTAATATTTTATAATTTACTTACAGGGAGTGAAAACTTTTTTTAACAATTTCTAAAACATATTGGTTAATTTTAGTTTTTATCACTACTTAATAGGCATAATTATGCTAATGGCAATGTTTTTTCGGCAGCTTTAAATTTATTACGGTTCGGTTTATAAATATGTATTTTCGTGCAGAAAAATATAGTAGAAATTACAGGATAAAGTAATATACTTGTAGACGTAAACGGAAAGGAAGTAGAAAAAGGTATTCGGTATTACATGCAACAGACTATGTTGATGACCCCGTAACGAATGTATGACTCTGAGACTACTTTTTGTGTGATTCACAGTGTGGCCCAATTATTTTTTTTTATACATAAATACAAAATATATATAACGCATTGAAAATAAAATACTTAAAATCATTCATTGTATATTGTGTTTATATATGACTTTATTAAAGTTTTAGACTTTTTCTTTCTAATATTTGATAAACGTTTTATCATACTGTATTCAAATATTTAAATGTCTGAATCGCAAATGTTACATACACTTGCAATTTAGGCATTTAAATATTTGAATTTTAGTTTGAAATTAGGTTGGTATAATCAATTATAAGTAACTTACTTATTAAATTTATAATAGTGACTTAAATCAATTAGTTGTAAAATGTATAATTCAATTAATTAATAATAAATTTTTATAGAATTTAATTATTTTAAAAATTTGTTTCTTGAAACAAATAAATATTTCGAATTAAATTTAAAAAGAAAATTACTTTTAAAAAATATTTTAAAAACTGATTATTAAGACTATATCATAATCATAATTAGTATGTGCATATTCACATTATTTTGGATATCATGTAAAAATAGAGGCAATTACATAAAAATACATCTTATATTTTATCACATAATTTTAAAATAATTAGAGAAAAACTTCATCAAATGCGAAAAGTTACTGAATATTTTTATATCCTATCAATTATTTATACTAAAATATAATTCTGAAATTATATATAAATTTTGAATGATAAAAATAAATGATCAAATTCCCATTTTCTAGATTTTATTTTATGTCTGTAAGTATACACAACCTGTTAATTCAATTAAGCGAAGTTTATTAACCTTATTAAATAACGATTTTTAAACTTCCTCAATAGATTACATCGATAAAAAAATAACAAAAACAACTTTGTTGTTTTTGTTATTTGTTAACGACTTGGACGGTAAAAAATGACACGTTTTGAACATATAAGAATAAGCGTATTATAAAATATATTTTTGTAGATTTAATTTTAAAAGAATTATTACATCGTTATATTAAATTTAATTATTTGTTTTAAATAAATCAAATAAATCAAATAAATTTTGATATTTTTCTAATACTATTTACGTTAATCCGCTAGGTTAAATAAGCTTATTAACACATCAACCCTTGACATATTTTTAAACCAGAATATCTAGGTTCTGTATTAGTTGCATTAGTTGCTTCATTGCTCTCTTGTATAAACGTTAAATGAATAAAGATATTATTTAACGAACTTAAAGCTTATTATATTTCAAAAGTATTCAGCACCTTTACTGATGTATAGTTTCTTAAAAAAATTTTAAAGAAGAAGGTAAGAACTTGTTTTTGATTTTAATAATAATACTAAATCATTTTAAATTTTATTTATATTTAACGTTTAGTATCAAAATTTTATAAAATAAATTATTTTTAAGTTTAAAATTTTAATATATAAGATAAAAATAGTTTAGATGCATAAAGAAAATTGTGATAATTATTTTTATAACAAATCAAATTTATAATTAATATTAATTTAGTTAGGTATATAATAATTTTTAAATTAATAAGTAATTTAAGTATAATTTTGAGGAAATTATTTTCAAATTATAATAGTGTAAAGCGTAATTTAATTTTATGAAGCATATTAGATTTGTTTTAAAATATCTTATGTAAGTAAAATTCTATTGTATGTATTTTTGTTTAAAAAATGATGAAATTGATAGTAATAAATTTTTTTATACGTTAAAAAGCAATAAAATACAAAACAATTAAACATTTAAGTGGAAAGTTCTATATAGGAAAAGTTTATTTCAGGATAGTTAGATTATTATTATTATTATTATTATTATTATTATTTTAAATATTTAAAATAATATCTAATTTTGTTATTGGTAAATATATTTCTTGAGTAGTATTATATTTGTTTTTCTTTTTGTTGAAATTTTCTATTTAAAAATCTATAAATCAAAATGATTTTCCTGTTGCACAGATTAAAAATTTAGGTTAAATTTGAATGTTATAAAGACATTTGTCACGTAGAATAGATTATTCGATTTTATCTTATTTAATTTAAATTAATATGGTTTAAATTTAAGTACAGATTTAAATAATATTGAATATAAATCGGTTTTACAATATTCCCTGTAACTTTAGATTATAATTTATTAAAAATTCGATATTCATTTTGTAAAGGGTGACGAAAAATACAAAACAAGTTATAATATTAATATAACAAATATATTTAGAAAGATCGTGAAACAAAAGAAAATAATCTTTCCTCAATAAAACATTACAGTAGTATATTTACAGCAGGTTTTTACGATTATGGTTGATGTATTTTATATCAAAATAATATTATAACAATAACATCGAATTTTATAATTATTTGTATCACACTTATTAGAAAATTATACAAAGGTTAAAACTTTCGTAATGGAAAAAAATAGCTGACCTATTCCAAAGCATAACACAGTAAATTCGTTACGCAACGAGTACGTTTTTTGCATTTATTACAGATTTTTTGAAATTGTGTTAACTAAACTAGAAATAAAATTTTATACATAATAGGCTCGGACCTGATATCATTTATTAAGGGAAAAAAGTAAACTGTTAATCGAAGCTCATCAGTTTGATATCAAAAAAGCGATCATTTTTAATTTATTTAATCCTTTGTATAAATCTCATCTATAAAATTCGAAGTACAAATAAAAAATAAGAATTATAATTTAAATATATTACTTGTACTGGTTATTCAATGTTAAAGTAATCAATGAATATGAAAGTAATACTTAAGCAATTATATAGTTTGTATAATATTTAGTTAAGGTAAGCATTGATTTTAATTGGAAAACAAAAGCATGAAAAATACACTAAATTACACGTTAGGAGTTGAGAAAGTTTCAATATAATTTTAAAATATTTAATGCATCAGTACTAAAAATGATTGAAATAACTACAAATACAGATAAACGCGTAGTGTACCTTTAGATTTTTAATCTTAATCTTTAAAAAAACAAAAAAGTTGTATGTATATCTTCATGATTTCTGATTCTTTACTGTAATTTAAAAAAATATAATGGTTTAGAAATTTTCAAAATGTTATGTAAATAATACAATTGGAAAAAAATGGCAAAATATAATTGAAATACGTAAAAATTAAGTAAAATGTGAAAAAATGCAAAGTTACGATAACGCAATAATAAAACACGTGTATCAAAATGAAAGCATTTTATTAGATGATGCCCCACATTATGAAAACTTTAAGGTTAAAATTCGTATAAAAATACGAATTAGGACATTTACATACAAGTCTTGTAAACTATTAAATAAGATTTATAAAATAAATAATATATTAATTTTTACAGTTTAAATCTTTTGAGACTTAAAAACACATATATGTTATATTTTTAAGTGTCAAAACATAGAAAACAAGGTTATAATATAATGTTTTTATATTTTGGCTTGAAACTGACCTAATTTTTATTTATTTTAGTCTTATAAACTGTAATATATAAGTCAAAATTAAATAACTTCAAGACGAAAATCTTATTTTGAATAATGTGATATACTTTCTACTTATTATTTCAGTTTTGTTATGTCGTTAGATTTGAAACTTTATTTCCATCGTAACTATATATGAAAAAATGACTATTTTGATGTATGTATTTCTAAAATTTTTCATTTAATAATGCTATTTTTACTGTTGCTTGCTTTGTGATGTCAATCATACCCATGAAATTATATCATGTCATTCTACTTTTAAGCATTTCGTCCCGCCATTTTATTTCTAAATTTGATTATGATCATTTAATCTAATGTTTGTATCCTTGTTTAAAAGAAAATAGTTCATATTATTTTATATTAATTTGTTTTATTATGCATTATTATTGAAAAACGTCGTTATAAAATATGTAAATAAAAATGTATTCTATAAAACATTCTTTTTTGTGTATTTTTAGTTGCCGAATCTTCGACTTTGGTACGTTGAAACGAATTTGCATTTTAAATTAATTAGCAGCCTGTTTTTCAGCCTTGAAAGTCTACTTATGTATTGTTTTATTAAACTTTAATTTTAAATAATTATTAAGAAATGGAAAAAGAACCAGTCTTTTAAACAGTAATTGGCTATGTTTCAGAATATTATTTAAGCATATCAATAAGATGGTTTTTTTGTATATTTTAAATATTTGTAATAATTATAAGAAAATTTTATAATATCATCAGGATATACGATGATTATTAATATAGAAAACGTTTCAAAGATTTTTATTTTACGTTTCGTTTAAGGAAATTTCCCTCAGAACAAATACAAACTATAATATAGTTAAACTCAATTATACTTTTTTAGGTAAACATATAAATGCTAATAGTTCCATTTGCAGCGATTTTAAGTTACTCAACATCAAATAAAAGTTATTTCAATTGAGCAATCAGCATTAATTTCAACTTTAATATTAATAAAAGTCCATCTAAATAGTTTTTTAATAGCTGTTTAAATTTAATTATTTTTTTTCCTTGGAAAGAAAAATTAATTGAGATTAAATATGAAAGTGATCATTTAAACTTTATAATTACTTATTTAGTTACCTAAATCATATTTTTAGTATGCACAATTAATTATAAAAATTAATGTAAGTAATCTGATTAGAGTAAAAATGGTATTGAATGACTGGATAGATTTCGGATACCAAGTTTACGTTAATATCTTCATTAAAAAATGAAATTTTAAAATATATTATTCCGAAGAAGTTTGGGATATTTTTAAAAATGTCGGAAACTTCCTCGGAATGATATATTTTACTTATATTTGCTTATTTGTTTTTGCAATTAACTTATATTTTATTTAATAAAAACTTCTGACTAATCTAATGGAATTTATAGGTAAATTTAAAATATAGTCTATATTTAACTATGAAGCATATAAAATTATATATTTTAATTAATAATCATTATTATTATCATCATCAGCAAGATTAAAAATGATTTTAATTTCGATCAATTAAAAGTATTTTTCTTATTTATACTTTTAATAGCGTAGATGATGATGACGATGATTAATATTTAACGACTTCCTTATTTTTACACCGTTGCTGATGATAATAACTATAGTAAAACCTGTCCAAAACGGAACCTGAATTAAACGGAAACCTGCCAAACAGGAAAAAATATTCGGTAAGATTCCGGTTTACACAGGTTTTACTGTTATTTTTTTTAAAAACTAATTAATAATATTTCTTTACTATAATATTTTCCTTTTCTCTTTTCTTGATATGAAACTAAGATGTAAATTAAAACTACACGGTAATTTTAGTTAATTCTGAAAATTATCACTAGTACAATATGGATAATTCTCAGAATAATAGGGCGATTTTTGCTTATAATTCAATTTAATTGCAATTCAGTTGAAGTTAATCACTGTTACTGTACTGTATAATGCTCTAAATAAGTTATAGTTGAATTAAAATGAATAATTATTCGAATGTGAACGAGCAAAGTATATATAAACTAGAAATTCTCCCGTCAATTATGATGGAATATTTTTTTATGAGAAAGTGGAGATTGAAGAATTGAGAAGAGTAGAGATTTCAAGAATTTGAAGAACAGTTATTAGCGAGGTTGAGGCCGAAGTTTTAAACGCGATATGATGGTGTTTGGATAGTCAGTGGAATCATGCTCGACATTCAAACACCATTGTCAAACTTGTTGGCTTACAGGAAAGCGGCGCTGAACGTCCGACGTACACGTTTTCGCGTTTAAAACTTCGGCCTCAACCTCGCTAATAATATTTCTACAAATTAAGTAGTTTATACTCGAGCTTGACGTTGTGATGCTGTTTATGCATCCCTTGACAAAGCCATTCTTATTCGATGTTGCTCATGACGGGCTTCAGAAGTCTCGGTTGTTCTTATTCTTTTATATCTAAAATTTACCTGATTAATTTTACTCTTACACTTTCCTCTAGGTATTTTTTCCCTAACAAAATAGCGAGTATTTTTTAATTCCACGTTGATAAAGATGAATTGTACGTACAGTACATTAGTTAGATGAGCGATACACTTTCAAAATAACGAGCTCGTTAGATTGTTTCCTTCTATTGGATAATAGAACGTGACGTGTTCACTACGGAAAGATATTTTTAAAAATTTGTTATAGAAACGATGTGACTATTATTTTTAAAGTTTAAATTGTAAATTTAACGAAGTTTAAAATACTCCATTAACCAAAATATTCAAAAATGCAACTTAAGGGAAATTTCGTCGTCGAGCGTAAACGTCACGTGGTCACTGACCTCACTGCAACGTAAGTGCAATCACCGATCCGAAATCGATAAAATGTTTATTTTATAGCTAATATTTCCGCAAAATAAGTAGTTTATACTTTCCGTTAGAACATAAAACAAATAAAACCGAATTTTCTGAATTGGACAAAAATTGCAGAAGTTATAAGGAATTTACACATACACAAGGACGACGGGATTTATATTAGTAATTTTTTAATTTAATAAATCAAACTTTGATTTAATAATAGATCATTACGTAATTTTTAACTTATACAGTAGAGCGCCGTTTATCCGAATCAATTGGGGACTGGGGTGGCTCGGATAATGAATCATGTACGAAAAAATATATTAATTTATCCCGTGTTGAAATTTCTCTCCGTTGCGTGTCGCTTCGCGTTGAATTTTCGTCGATGTTAAGCCTAACGAAGACTATTGTATCGTTATAAATTATTTTTTTATTTTGTACAAACAAAATAAATTTATTGAAAAATATAAAAACAATAAAAAATTATACTTCAGATGTTAATTTAGTATCAAAAACGTAAAATATTTGAGTAGCCCGAGAAATAGCCGAAGATTGCAGCGCCACAGCACTAGCGAAAATTTAAATTTGCCGACTGGAATGCTTTCGGATAACAGACGTTTCGGATAACCAGCTTTCGGATAAACGACGCTCTACTGTAT
>NW_019384636.1:428959-447626 GCF_000671375.1 Centruroides sculpturatus
GAATTTTCGTCGATGTTAAGCCTAACGAAGACTATTGTATCGTTAAAAATTATTTTTTTATTTTGTACAAACAAAATAAATTTATTGAAAAATATAAAAACAATAAAAAATTATACTTCAGATGTTAATTTAGTATCAAAAACGTAAAATATTTGAGTAGCCCGAGAAATAGCCGAAGATTGCAGCGCCACAGCACTAGCGAAAATTTAAATTTGCCGACTGGAATGCTTTCGGATAACGGACGTTTCGGATAACCAGCTTTCGGATAAACGATGCTCTACTGTAATTCTAATTTATCAATCAATAAATTAATGAAATACGAATATTTCAATAATTTATAATTTGTTGATTTTGAAAATATATTTTAAAAAAGCCAGCAACGAGTTGCTTAATTTCCAGGCAATACTTGGTGGTGCCATCTGTTATGACATTTTATTTTTAAAATTTTTATATTTTTAACTGTTATAAAATGACGAAAAGCTTAATTTTGAAGATAGGTGACACTTTGAATAACATAGCAATTGGTTTTCGTGACAATCACACCTATTTGTAGTACACTTAGATTTTCAGTCACAATTTCTGAAACCCTGCCCAGTCAGTACCAAGGGATTGTTTTCTTGCTGTTTGACGTAAACATATTTCTACAGCAGGGACATATTCTATCGTTAAAAATCTCTCTTCTCAAATACTGAATTCAGATTTTGCATAGAATTGCTTTAAAATACCCGTTTTAGTACCAAGTTTATAAAAGTCATCTTCTGTTTTACTAAGAACCACAGCTAAAATTGAGCGTGCATCAGTTTTTGCTCTGTCTTGTTGGGGAATTAGTAGGGAAAGGAAATGAGAGAAACAAACTTTTGTACTTTAACGATACGGAAGCCGTTAATGTACGGATTACCTAGGTTAAATGCGGAAAAATCTTGATTCCGCACGTTAACGGATCACCCTAGTTAATCTGGAGATTAGCTAGGTAATGTACACTTTAACGGCTTTCGAGCTTTAGCGGTAACATATATAGTATTATCGGTAAATAATTTAAAATTTAATTTCGCATAATAAAATTACTCAAGTTAATGTGTTTATACATAATCATAATTATAATACCTTCAATGTTTTATAATAAATATTTTAAATAAATGTACAGTATATTTAATAATATTTTATCTTTTTTTACGTAATACATTAATAAAACACTGCACAGTATATCATTATTAGCATACTGATATTTTTCATTTCACGTTCCATATAATTACGTTCAGAATGAAATATAAGCTTTTCAAGGCAATTTTTAATTATTTAATTACGTGCTTAAATATATATTGTGGTAATTGTAGGGGAATTTTAAAAGTAGGTATTCAAATAAAACAAATTAAATTTTTAGTAATATATACAGTATTTAGGGGAGATCGGGGCAACTTCGGCATGCGGGGCAAGTTTGTCAAGCGCTTTTTTTAAAAAACAAATTAAAAAAAAACTTTGATTATAGGTTAGGCAGTTGAATTTCATTGGTGGCTTGTTGAGAGTAGTGTTTTTATTGTTCTCCAACAAGCATAGTTGAATTATCAAGCAAATTTTCATTTTCGTTGAATTCCATATACAGTAGAACCTCCATTATCCGGACCTCCATTATCCGGATTTTCGATTATCCGGATTGTTCAAAATAAACAAAAATTTTACGAATTTGCTGATTTGCACTTGGCGAATTATGACACTGTTTATGTACGTGATGGAATGCATAACTTTTTTTGTTTTAACAACGTCTCACCCAGCACAGTGGTCGTAAACTCTTAAATATAATTTACGTAGTAATAAAAATATAACTTGACATACGTATTTATAAATAATTTATTTTCAAATTACATCATTTCTATGACCAAGGGCGGCGTAAGGCATGGGCAATGTGGGCCACCGCCTATGCCTCACGGTCCGAAGGACCTTGCGTTTCGAAGGTTTATCCATTACTTAAAAACCGCGAACGCGACGATAAAATTTTACTCGTCATAAAACGATAAATAGTTTGTCAAATTTTTATTCATAAAAATGCAGTTTCAACTGCTTTTTATTTTATAAAATCCGTCTTCTTGCGCCACCAGAGGGCCTTTTAAACAATAGGNTTAAAAGACAAGACATGCAATTTATAAACTGAATTTGTCTTAATTTTAATTTCTTTTTGTTGAATATAGGCCTATAAATGTTTTTGAATTAAATCGGATTTTTTATTGAGGCGTAGATCCAGTCAATATAGTAACTCAATTTTTATCATCACAAGCGGACTTGATCTTAACTTGCCGATCTTGCCCCGATCTCCCCTATATCTCTTTAAAAAATTAAAAATTCAAGAAAAGTCTAATTACAAAACATGCTAATTAACTTTCACAACACCTTATCTAACTGAGAGTTAGTTATTAACTAATTCTCAGTGAGACAAACTTCGCTTTGCGCCATTCTAGACAAAGCCGTACAATACTGTACAATAACGTCTGAAAGAACACATGTATAACATGTGTTCTTTAAGACGGTATAACATGTATAACATGTGTTCTTTAAGATGTTTATTAAGGTTTTTATTTATAACTCCTATATATTCTCCAGACCCAATTGTTCATTTTTATACAAGATTCTGTATACTCCAGCCTGTTTTCCTTTTTTAACTTTATCTTTCCTTAAAAGGCTATAAATGGTGGGCGCTCTATTGAAAGCCAGCTGGAAATCTTTGTAGTCCGCTATTTCACTCATAACATAGAGAAAGAGCAGTATTACCCATAGCGTAAAAATATATGGTCGAAAAGAACTTATAAGAAAATAGCGTATAATGTTCTTACAATCAAAAACTGATGTTGTGAATGTAATTTTTTTCTTTATTTTTCTTTTTCCTTTTTATCAATTTTATTATATTGTTATTTTAAATTTTATATATACAGTAGAACCTCGAAAACTCGGCCTAATGTGGACCGAAGGGTGGCCGAGTTTGTGAAAATGCCGGGTTATCGGGAATGGGGTTAAAAAAAATAAGTACGAGTGTTTCCTCAGAAAATACTGTACTGTACTTGTATGTATTGTTTACTTGAGAATATAACAGAGAATAAACTGCCCAAATACCCTTAAACAAAGGAAAAGTACGTCCTTTATGAAGGCATAAAGCCTTTACTACATGAAAATGAAAATTAATGAATACACTGTGTACAGTAATTTACCTGATAAGACAGACCACAGAAAAATACTTTATGAGAGCTTTTATACTTTTATAAAGCTGTCTATAATGAAAATTAATTAACTAAGGATTTTTTTGCCCTGCCAGGGTGTGGTCGAGTTATCCGGAGTGCCGGGTTATCGAGAGCCGAGTTTTCGAGGTTCTACTGTATTACAGTAATTTATTCTTTGGATTCAAGTAGTTCAATATTTCAAAGAAGTTTGTATTTTAAATGTGTTCTTAACTGTTCTATACAAAAAGAACAATTATCAATGTTGAATGATTTTTAAAAACTTAAAGATGGCCTGTAAAACAGGTTGAAAACGTTCGTTACAGTTAATAAATAATTCTCAGTGAGATAAGGTGTTGCTATGGAAGTTAAGAAGCATTCTAGCTGGGTATTAAGAAACATGCTAAATTTGCTTTTCGGCTCTTAAGACATTTGTATATTTTCTAGTGAGAGGAAATTACTTAATATATCTATAGATGCTGATATAGCGAAGATAGAAAAGTTAACAACATTATATGGGGAATATACTTCTAGCGATTGAAATATTTTATGTTTTGTATTCAATATATTTATTATTAGCGACTTATAATAATAATAGTAATAATAATTAATAATAATAATAATCAATAATAAAAATCACATTATTACTTTATTAACAAAATTCAAATTACCATGTCCTTGATGATTGATCTTTATATTGAATTATGTATTTATATTGCAGTGTTATTAAAATTTTTAAAGCAGTTAAATAATCCCCTTTTACGAGTATTAGTAAATTTATGTAAATTCAAAGATTTTAAAAATGATAGTAACAATTATTAGGGCTAAACAAATAAAATGTCACAAAAGTTCGGCAATAACGTTGCCAACTTGTTTATTTTGAAATCACTTATAATCAAGGGTAGACTGGCAAATGCCCCAGGGAGTTTTGGCAAATGCCAAAATGGATCGGTACTATTGAAAACTGTACACGTAAAAGTGCTGTTTGTTGAAATTTCTGGGCATTATTTATTATTTACATTAAAATATAAAAAATCACGAAAATACAAAATTGTCTTCGTTTTCTTTTTCGTCATTTCAAACACCAGTGACAGTTCAAATCCAAGTTTTTAATGTTATGCAAATTTTATTTAATTGTAATCAAATATAAATAACGATTTATTCAAAGTAACTGATCATACAACCAGTGATGATATTCGAAATATTTAACAAAGGGTTCGCTAACAGAAAATTTTTCTTTAACAATTTTTTTTCGCTCAAATCGGAAGGCTCTAGTTTAGTAGTGTTACAGAGTATAATACGTATACAGTATTTTAATATATTTTTAAAAGAAAACCATTGAGAAATGTTACGTGAGTTTAACAAGGAAAACTTTGAAAATGTTAACAACGGGTTCGGCCGAACCTGTGCGAACCCGCTGAATATCACCACTGCATACAACTACTTATCAGTTCGTTTTATTTTACCGCGCCCTTCACCCAATACTTATTTTATTTTGGAATATTAATATCTGATACTAGTTAGCAAAGTGGCCTTGATGTTGCCAGACTCAAAATCATGTTCCAGTCCGTCTGCTTTTCTTTCATACAATGGTTAATATGGAGTGTGCAGCTCATATAGGCTATTTACTCGGACGGCCGAGCGGCCAAGGTGGCAGCCTACCGCTCTGGAGGACCCAGGATCCAATCCGGTCGGGCCAAGGAAACCCCAGGAATTTTTCGGGGGGGTGGTCCGTTCGGATATGTCGAGCCCCGTCCCTTACCATCCGGTCGCACCATTGTGGGCCTGATCGAACCCATAATGGGCCTGCTATAAGAGGCCCTCTTAGTGCCCACAGGGTGGAAAGAGTATATAAAAAGGCTATTTACTCCGAGAGACAAGAATATGGATGCATGCGTCCAGGGCCGGCCCGTTCATATAGGCGAACTAGGCGATGGCCTAGGGCGCTTGAATTCGGAGGAGGGGGCGGCATGGAGAAAGTACATGCATAAATTACAATAAATAATGAAAAATAAATGTTTTTTGATCACAATCCTTTCTCACGTGTTGACCCGTGAGTAGCGCCATAAGTCTTACGATCGCGATATTGCGTGCTGCATATTGAATAAAAATTAGATATTCTTGGGGCGACGTTAAAGTCATTTGCCTAGGGCGCTGAGTTTGCTCGGGCCGGCAGTGCATGCGTCCAATTGGCCGAACCTTATAGATGGAATGGCCATACAAGCTCGGGAAAATAATGCCTTCCAGGAGGTCTTGTTAAGGAAAATTGGCCCCTATTCAGGCGTTACAGACATGGAGAAAACCCGGAAGATTCCATGTGATCAGACCACCCGATCGAGACGCGAATCCACGACCGAACTCCCAGTGTTCAGGGACAAAGACCGCTTGGCTACTTCACAACACAGTTTTAGAAAATAGATTTGATTTGAAGACATAAAAGTGTTGAGTATTAATTAATAATTCCAGAAAAATATAACTCCAAACCTATTTTTATGTACATATTTATTGCATCTACTTCTCTGAACCAAATTCTTCTATTTAAATTTTTATAAATTTGATGATTTTACATACGCAATGAAAACACAAAAAAAAATTATGGAATAAGAGAACTAAATTTTAGTTTTAATTTGGATAATATAAATAATATTTAAAAGACAAGACATGCAATTTATAAACTGAATTTGTCTTAATTTTAATTTCTTTTTGTTGAATATAGGCCTATAAATGTTTTTGAATTAAATCGGATTTTTTATTGAGGCGTAGATCCAGTCAATATAGTAACTCAATTTTTATCATCACAAGCGGACTTGATCTTAGCTGCTTACTAAAACGAAACATAACCAGTAATCTTAGGACATATTTCAAGGTAATCAATTTTTTTGCCATTTATAACAGCGTTTCTCAACCTACGGTCGCGAACCACCGGTAGACCTCAGGCAGATTTAAATTAATCAAGATTAAAACTTTGTTCAATGATAATTCACTTTTAATAATTTACTTCCAATTTAATTTATTATCTTTCCGTATGTATTCAAAACGTGCTTTTTATAAATGACACACTACGTCCCAAATGTTGGTAATATCGACATGGGTTTAAAAATTAGGCCTATACAACTTAGTGGTCCATAGAATTTTTTAAGACATTTTAGTGGTCCTTGAGCTTAAAATGGATGAGAAACTCTGATCTATAATATGGCACTTCCTGTTTGCAATCTCAGTTGATTTATATGTTTACTATTAAATATTAGCGGATAGATAAATTAATTGCTATTTTTATTTACATTTTCCTTCCTTAATAAAAAGATAAAAAATTTAATCTTAAAAAAATAATATATAAAACAAAATAAATACGATGTTAAATACATATTATTAATAGCATCTAGTTAATAGCAACTAGAAATCTCTAATTCTGTTTCTAAATTTATTCCCCAATAAAATAAAATTAGATTGAGTGACTTTGGATAAAGCGAAATACTGGCACATGGTTAATCACTATTATATCATTACAAGCATACCTGGTCGATAACGAAGTTGGCCAACACGAATTACACATGTTACCTGTAGTAAATTATGGGGTCTTGTTCTGGTTCGAACTCAATTTCTCATTGTAGTTGACCGACACCTTTCCGTACCGCCATTTGGCGAATTTCTAATTTAAGATATCAACAAATATTAACATAAAAATGTTGATTTGTTGATTTTTTCGTTCTGTTTTGTCCGTGTTATCTTATTTTTAATAACTGGTTTATAAAATAAATTAGAATTTTAATTTATAGTTTATTAACAATCCTTCTAGTTGGATTGACTTATTTGAACAGACTGAAAAATAACGATTCTTGCCACTTAGCTTCAGAAGACGATATAAGCTCATTCAAAGTACCTTTGAGATGATAAGTGTAAAGTGAGAATCTTGCACTTAGGCTCTGTTTCTTACAGCTTGAAATATGAGAGACAGTTTTAGCAGCATTTTGTGGGCGTTAACATAATTTTTTTCTGCACACTCCACAATAAATATATAATACAGCTGCTGGATAGAGAGGGACGTGACCTGATAATCTTTATCAACGATTCACGAAAACTTCTATCTTGATCACGGCTCAATTCAAGTTTCTCAGAACGACAGCTGATGTTTACATTTTTGACGAACAGAGGAATAGTATCAATAGTAACAGAAAGTCCACAGACTGAGTAACGAGAATTGGTGTATAAACAATACAAAACAGCCTTGAAGGTTAACATATTCAAGAATTATGTCCAGTATGTTATTAAATTAACAGGCCTTGAATACTATAATTGTTAATTTAATGACATTTGATTGCGTCAGAATTAAAAAATACGGAAAAAACAGATTGGAGATGTAAAAACGAGAACCTTATTATTTATTAAGTATTTTCTATACTAACATATCTAAGATACAATTTTTTAAAATATAAATACGGCATAAAAACACTATTTTCGTTGTTTAAACACTATAAAGTGTAATTAATCGACCACTAGCATTCCAGATCGAGGAGTGTTATTGCTATGCGCTTTTCACTCCGGAAGAAACAGTGAGGAAGAGTCGGTCTTATAGAAGACGACCAATCCGAGGAAGACAGAAGAGAGGTCACTAAGTAACCAAAACTGGTGTTATAAGAGACGACCCCCGCGAGAAAGGGAGACAGAATGCCTTCCGGGAGGACTTGGAGGGAAAGCTGGCCCCTATTCAGGCGTCATTGGCAAGGAGGAAAACCCGGAAAAACTCCCGCTGCCAGCTCGTCTGAGTGAGGCGCGAACCCCCGAGTGAGGATCGAACTCCGGTGTATAGGGTCTGGTCACCACTAGCAAGCGGAGACGGAGTCCACTCGGCCACCGGTGGGCTAATCGACCACTAGCTGACATAAAAACACTATGTTAACAATAAATAGCACAATACCGTAAATCATAAAAATATGCTTCCGAAAATTTTTCCGGAAGCAGATTATTTTTTCGTTTCTTACTAAGTCTACAATTTTAATTTTTTTCCTTTTTATAAAGTAGGCACTTTACGACCTTTCTTTGGTTTATCAGAGCTAACGTTACCATTACTCTTGCGTTTTGGAACCATGTTTGCAAAGTAATTATATAAATGAAACAAAGGGAAGCACTAATATCATATGAACAGGATGTTTCAAGGAGAACTCTAGTCAAAATCTGATGCGAGTCCCATTGTTTAGTACAAAATACAGAAATGAGTCACAGTAACGCTTTCCAAGCGAGAAAGGGCGTGACAGATACTTCATCGCCTTAAAAAATAACATTAATTAAGAAATTTTATTTTACTCATTCTTGTTCTTTTTATTGCCGTGAATCTGAAAACCGGTTTGGCGAATCTATGTATGGAAGAGTCCTACTGTATTTAATTATTTAAATTATTTTATATGTTTATAATTCTAGTAATATATGAAGCATGATAATAGATAATGCTTCCTAGAATAATCAATTATTTATTTATTCCAGAAATTGTTAGAATTATAAAATATACAGTAAGTTATACCATAAAAACAAAGACTTAGAACCTATTATGGGATTGGGACATTTTAATCGCTAGAAAATGATATTGAAACGTATCGAAAAACTTATTCTAATGTTAACAAAATGAAAAATTAAAACTGGTTTTATTGAATATATTAATATTTAAGATACATTAATATTTTTTATCGTTGTAAAACTGTATAAACTTTACGCATTCAATTTATTCTGAATTCTGTATGTTACGCAAGAAATATTTTCGGAATTCTTTAAAATTTTCCTGTCAAAAGTATTTTTTATATCTTTTATTTTATTGAAGTTTATTAACGTAATATCCTTTAATATTTAATTATTTTTAAAATAAGAGTATTTGCTTCATATAAATTTATATGTATATTTCTATTTATCTGCATTTTATACTGTTATAAATAATATGTATTTCATTATGCTATAAATATCTTATTTTAAAATGATTAAAAAATAATTTTATATTGATATATTTATTAGACCATATTGTATTTATGAATTTTTAATATTTTTCCTTTCTGAAATTATAATAATAGATTTTCCTTATAACGTAAATGCGATGTTGCATGCATTCCATATTAACATTAGAAAAGAAAATACTATTTATTTTATACGTTACTATATTGTATTGCGAAGACATATTAAATACGCCTGCGCAATACAATATAGTAACGTATAAAATACTGAACATATGAATATTTCATAATAGAAAATAAAAATTTTAAAACTTCTACACAATTCTAAATAAATAAATTTATTTATTTATTCAATATTTCTTTATTATCTTTATCACAGAAGAAAGGAAAATCTGAACATTTTGGCAAATATTTAACTTGGCTGTTATGCCTTTTTAAGTCTTCTGCAGCATACTAAAGATAAATGAAATTCTGAACATAAAGAAAAAACGATATCATCATACAAATACAAGAATATAAAAGTAAGAAAATATTTGTTTTTTATTTAATATTAAAAATATTCTGTTTAATTAATAAAATGCTTGGCAATTGTTTAAACTCTGTTCACATATTGTTCTTGAATCTAGAAAATTTTGTAAATACAAAACTGTAATAAAAAATCTGAGTATGTTTAATAATTTTTAATAAAAAGTTGACAAATTATTAGGAACGTACTTCGATTTTACATTATAGTTTTTTTTTTGAGTGTTGAACACAAGATTGTGTTATTAATTAAACACTTGGCTTTTTTCCATCTTTATTCAGTTTAAGCCAAGTGTTTAATTGATAAGACAATCTTGTGTTCAACACTCAATAAATAGTAAAACACGATTTCAGAAAACAAATTATAGTTTTTTTGTTTATAATTATATTATATATAATTAATAATAATATATAATATTTAATTATAATACATAATTATAATATACTTATTAACATTATAGACTATGTTGTTTACAATAAATCTATCACATATAATAAGATTAAACAATTAAATACCTAAAATTTTAATAGAAAGCGATTAATATTTTAAAGAATTATTTTATATATTTTTTTTCTGAACGAAGTTAGTATATATACTGTTTTATCACAGAAGTTTTCAATAGTTGCTATATAAGGTGACTCGTAAGTTTAAATAGAAAATTTTAAAAATTTAAACTTAAAAAATGGAAATAAATTAACTTAAATAAAAAATTAAATATTTAAATATTGTATTATAAGTATTTAAGTAAAGTTTAAATATTTAAGTATTGCTTATTAATTATTATATTTATTCAAAAACTTTACAATAATCTTTAATGGGAATATTTTATAAATTCTTTCATCAAAATTACACTGCTCTAAAATTTATCATATACATTTGTAATAATAAATGCTATAGGCTATGTTTTTCCCTTCTAAATTTGGGATGTTTGAAAAAAATTTCTCATAAATTTCTAAATTTTACAAGGAAATTATAAGTTAATTTCTATTATTTTCTGTAAACTTTATTTATATCCATAAGAACATAAATTGAAAAAAAGTGTAAAGGGAAAAAGTACATTATTAAAACTGCATAACTAGTCTTTGTAAAGTTATGAATTTATTTATTTATTTTTTAAAAAAATTAGAAATTGCTTTAACATTGTATTAATCACACGTTTACATAATGTGATATGCTTGAGTCTCTTCAAGCAAAATCCATAAAAACTGACTTTTTCTTTTAAAATCATGTTCCCATACAAAAATTTGTTAGATTATTTTCATCATTTCTTTATTTCTAATATTGTTTATACATCAGCATAAAATATTTTAAACGTAACTGTTCGTTTACTTAATTATATTTTGATTTTATCTAGAGCAATAGCAGAGTTTTCGGCTGAATAATTTCAATGCTATATATACGTATATATATTTAATTAAACAAGTATATAAAAGTTTAGTGACTTGCTTTGTCACGCTTGGCAGTAATGTCTGAAGTAACGCTTGGTTGTTCATTTAAGTTATTTGCCTAATGTAGTCAATCACTCGTTGAATATTCGGTTATCTGCTTTAAATAAAACAGTATTTAAGTAAATTATAAATTATTTACATTTATTTGTTTTAGTTAGCATTTCATTTTCCCCACAAATATAAATATTATTTTGAATTTAATTAGTTTCTTCAGATAAAATTTCAGTTTCATATTTATGTTCAACAATGAAGAAAACTCTTGTTCTGAATAAAAAATACCGAGTAATCGTAATTAAAATACCACAGTCAATACTGTATAGAGAGATATTGTAGTCTAAATGCAAAAAAAATTGTTAAAGTGATATTTCAGAACATGCGGAAGACATTTCCTTAAAAAAATTATAATTAAAAGTCATAACTATAAGCACTTTTGATGCTGGAAGCAACAAAAACTCAGTTTCATTTTTGAGAACCCTTAAAAAGTATAGTTTTTCAAGCGAAAGTTGTAAATTTGGCAGTTTTGAAAGACTGTATCACACTGCATCCGAAAACATCAGAGGATCAATTACGGTTAGTTATTGAATATATTATTCATCACCTTCAGATTTCACCTTTATTATGGGGACCACATTGAGCAGTTTCTCTATACAGCTAAGGTTTCTGTTTGAGCATCTGACTGTTGTAAAAAATATTTCGCAACTATCCAAGATATAGAAAATGAAGTCAATATAAACAAACGGAAAATAAAGAAAGAGAAAAAACGGTTCAGATTTGTGATGCAAAATATCAGAAATTTGTAGAAAAATACAGGGAAAAAGTATTAAAGATGTATGAGGATAAATGCATGTTTGAAGACAATAGTAAAAAGGAAATAAATATAGAATTACATTCATTTCGGAATTGGGAATAAATTTAATTTCAAAGTAAATTTACAGGCATACGACTGGCAATTATACGCCAGTTAAATTATGATCATAAAATAACAGAAGGCACTAGTTTACTACTTTGGCCGTTAAATAACTTGTAGCTGTAAAGTTCTTGCTGCGAGTCTGTCAAGGCGTTCATTCTTTACAGTCATTACCGTAATCTCCTGCTGATTTTAAAATTATTTTTCCTTACCATCAACCTTCTGTAATTAGTTGCTTAAACTTTCGCTTTTTTTCACATGCGTACTTTTCGCACCAGCTGATTGCTGTTTCTTCGTCTGTAATGATATTCAAACAGTAAGTTTTTTTTATCTCTTTATCGATCCTGGAGTACATCAATTTACTACTGTTCTTTCCTACTACTATATATTACTTCGTAACTTTTGAAAGTTACAGTGTTAATTTTACATTCGTTGAAATTAATGATTGATCAAAATGTCTTTTTTTAGATATGAGATCATTTTCGGCATGATTACAAAAACTCGTTTATCCAGTTTTATATGTCTTAATTGAATGGAAATTTCGAAGAATACTGCTATTAACTGCTAATATTAATTTTTTGTTTAGTTAAATTACGTCAACGCAACACTTGGGCGATATTCCTAGGGGAATGCCTTCCAGGAGGTCTTTTTAAGGGTAACTGACCCGTATTCAGGCATTACAGACAGGGCCGGCCATCGGGGGTGTGCGGCGGATGCTATGCACCGGGACCCCGTGATTGATGGGGCCCCAACATTATCGCGTTAAGAAATTAAAATAATACTGTGGCCGTCGGCCATATAAAATTATATGTATATTTGTATATAGTCGTAGTTTTAATGTTTATTTTATAATTTCTTCTATCTCTTTTTGTCTGTCTTATTTCTGGAACTTTCTGGTGACCGTTATTGTCTCTGGGTAGGATTAGCCGTTCTAAGAATCAAAGACAACTGTTATAACTGATCTGTTGTAACTTGATCTAAGTGTCAGGTCAAAGGTAGAAATTCCTACATACTTTTCGAATGTCTAAGTGAGTTCTTGTGTAGTCGTCACCCCAGGTCAGTTGTATCCGAGAGTGAATAAAATCTGATTTTTCTGATATTTCCCATAAGCAACAAACTTCAATTATTATTAGGTATGTAAATTTTGAAGAGAAAAGATTAATTGTAAATGAGTCATTTATAGGGTTTATTGAAGCAACTGATGTGACTGGAGAAGGACTAGCAAAAAGTCTATTGAAAACATTAAGTGAGCTTGATTTAGATATGAATTGTAGAGGGCAGGGATACGACAACGGTAGCAACATGAAAGAGAAATATAAAGGTGTACAATCTAGAATAATTGCTAATCCCTCATGCAATATATGTGTCTTGCCTATCACACTCTTTTAATTTATTAATTCGTGATTCCACTTCCAGAAGAACATATTGTAAAAATTTTTTGGGGATATTGCAACGTTCATATTGCTTATTTTCTGCATCTACGAAGAGATGGGAAATTCTAAAAAAGCATTTAAACATTACTCTTAAACCATTATGTAAAACTCGTTGGGAAGCCAAAATAGATTCGGTTAAAGTAGGGTATACACAGTTTGAACAAACTTGTAATGCCCTAGAAGAATTTATTGATATAAGTAACGATAATACAGCAGTATCCAAAGCTAAAAGTCTATTGGATTCAATACAAGAAATGCCATTTATTTTATGTTTAATAGTATGGTTTGCAATGTTGTGTAAAATTAACGCTATCAATATACTATTTCAAGCGAAAATAATTATTCTTGAGTCTGCTTTTAATTTAGTCAATAAAATTAAAACTGAAATCCAAAATTTAAGAACAAAATTTAACACATTTTTAGATGAAGCAAAAGTGTTAGCACGTAATTTGAATATTTCAGAACATTTTCCTGAAAAACGAATACGAAAAAGAAAAAGGTTATATTCCTAAATAGCAGAAGATGAAGTTATAGAAAACCCGGTAGAGGAATTTAGATGTTATTTTTTTAACACTGTAATTGATATTGTTATTGTACAAATAGAAGATAGATTTAAAAGTATACCAAATATTATTTCTGATTTCAAATTAATCACTGATATGAAAACCTTAGAAAAACATGAATTAGAAAAATGTTCCAAAAACTTTGTAAAGTTTTATAACAAAGATGTAGATGAAAACCTAATCCAGGAAATTGGTTTGCTACGGGATTTGATTTTGAATGAAAGGGATGTAAATAACGCACAAGACATATTGCAATACATACTAAATAATAATTATAATGAGTTATTTCTAAATGTATTAACTGTGTTAAAACGTTTCTTTACGTTGCCAGTTACTATAGCAACTTCTGAGTGCTCTTTCAGCAAATTAAAATTAATAAAGAATTATCTTCGGTCCAGCATGTGTGCAGAACGCTTAAATGCACTTGCTATATTAAGAATAGAAAAAAAAAATTGCAAAAAATTGTAATTTTTCTGAAGTAGTTAATGTATTAGCAAAAAACAAAATCACGCTTTAAATAAACATGCATTAGTAATATATGTTCGTGTTTGTAATTTTTTTTTACTTTACAAAAAATTTAGGCCCCAAATAGTTTCTTGCACCCGGGCCCCTTTATAGAGAAGGCCGGCCCTGATTACAGATGTGGAGAAAACCCGGAAAGCTCCGTCCCGGCGAGGCGCGAATTCACGACCGAACTCCCTGTGTTCAGGAAACAACACCGCTTGCTCACTGATGGGCTGCCCTCTATCAATTAATTTGCATTTACCACGATTCGTTTCAAACATGCTTAATTTACTTTCTGAAAAAAATTATGTAGTACTGCATACATTTCGGAACTTACTGAATGTGAATCGATCGATCACAATTTTACCCTTCTCTCTTTTTACCCTTTGACTCCTCTTTGACTGAACACTCAATGGCGGATCAGGCATCTGGTAAGCTCTTTGACGTCTTCTTGTTCTAAATATTGAATACTATCTTGTAAGTAATACTATCAAATCGATTTATAACTTAAGAAAAAAAACAGCAACGAATTACTTAATTTTATCAGCAAGATTAAACTTGTGTGTAGTACCATCTGTTATAAGATTTTATTTAAAAATTTTTTTGTAATACAGTGATATTCCGTTAACCCGGCATCATCGGGTCCAACACGGTGCCGGGTTATCGAATATGCCGAATTATCCATATAAAAATATCCATACATACAGGATATTTTTTTTACATTTGTTGATATTTTAAGGTTCTCGTAGTCCAAAATGTAAAATCTTGGGGAGTCATTTTTTCGCCTGATTGCCATACTCCCCTGTATTGTATATAACAGCTGGTAAAGTTAATCAATTTTAATATTTCATGGTGTGACTATAATAATCGAGTAAAATGCAGTGGATTTGAAGATTTTAAATGAGTTCTTTATGTTTATTTTAATAGCCAGTAATCGCAATAAAACAGTGCTTATTATATATAAATGAACAATGATATAATACACGAATACATATTTTCTAACATTTCCTTTACAAAAGACACAAAAATCAGCAACCACTTCAAACACAAGCGGTTTGAGGTGGAAAACATATATTTTAAATCAAATAATTAAAAATATGATTAAAAATTGTTATTATTTCTAGTTATAATTTAACGAAATTGAATAAAATTTGTTGTATTAATTTTTTCGATATATCATCCATAAATTTAGATACAAATTTTTCTATTATATTAATTAATAAGATTAAAGAGGAAAGTAGTTAATTATAATTATTTTTATTATTTTTATTATTTTATTATTTTTTTTTTAAATTTTTTTTAACTTGTTTTATCACTTATGTTGTCGCTTGCGCAGTCGTTTCATCGCCTCACAAATCAACTGGTTCTGATTCTGGTAAGACGAAGTAAAGTAAACGATCTTAAACTTTCGTTGTGTAAAGACGCTAAAGTTGAGAACAGATCTTTGCGAATTGAGAATTGGGTTTGGTTATTTGTGAATAATTGGGTGATTTTTACAGGTTAGTTTAATTTATATTATCATCATTTTTATAAATTTTATCTATCTTTATTTTATTATTTTAATGTTTTTTATCCCTATCTATCAATCTTTTTTTAAACAGATGTTAGTTTTTAAACCTCTATTATCAATATTGTTAATTAACTTCGATATTAAGATTTATCACGTATTCAGATATTTTATCAGAATGTTAGATTGCTTAGTAAAAAATTCACATTTTTTTGTCTGTATTACTACTTCAATGAGAATCTGCAATGAGAATAAATAAAAGAGGAGGAGGAATTTTATTATTATTGCGTCAAAATGAAAAATGTGTAAAAATAACATTATCATTTGNGGAAATTGGTTTGCTACGGGATTTGATTTTGAATGAAAGGGATGTAAATAACGCACAAGACATATTGCAATACATACTAAATAATAATTATAATGAGTTATTTCTAAATGTATTAACTGTGTTAAAACGTTTCTTTACGTTGCCAGTTACTATAGCAAGTGCTGAGCGCTCTTTCAGCAAATTAAAATTAATAAAGAATTATCTTCGGTCCAGCATGTGTGCAGAACGCTTAAATGCACTTGCTATATTAAGAATAGAAAAAAAAAATTGCAAAAAATTGTAATTTTTCTGAAGTAGTTAATGTATTAGCAAAAAACAAAATCACGCTTTAAATAAACATGCATTAGTAATATATGTTCGTGTTTGTAATTTTTTTTTACTTTACAAAAAATTTAGGCCCCAAATAGTTTCTTGCACCCGGGCCCCTTTATAGAGAAGGCCGGCCCTGATTACAGATGTGGAGAAAACCCGGAAAGCTCCGTCCCGGCGAGGCGCGAATTCACGACCGAACTCCCTGTGTTCAGGAAACAACACCGCTTGCTCACTGATGGGCTGCCCTCTATCAATTAATTTGCATTTACCACGATTCGTTTCAAACATGCTTAATTTACTTTCTGAAAAAAAATTATGTAGTACTGCATACATTTCGGAACTTACTGAATGTGAATCGATCACAATTTTACCCTTCTCTCTTTTTACCCTTTGACTCCTCTTTGACTGAACACTCAATGGCGGATCAGGCATCTGGTAAGCTCTTTGACGTCTTCTTGTTCTAAATATTGAATACTATCTTGTAAGTAATACTATCAAATCGATTTATAACTTAAGAAAAAAAACAGCAACGAATTACTTAATTTTATCAGCAAGATTAAACTTGTGTGTAGTACCATCTGTTATAAGATTTTATTTAAAAATTTTTTTGTAATACAGTGATATTCCGTTAACCCGGCATCATCGGGTCCAACACGGTGCCGGGTTATCGAATATGCCGAATTATCCATATAAAAATATCCATACATACAGGATATTTTTTTTACATTTGTTGATATTTTAAGGTTCTCGTAGTCCAAAATGTAAAATCTTGGGGAGTCATTTTTTCGCCTGATTGCCATACTCCCCTGTATTGTATATAACAGCTGGTAAAGTTAATCAATTTTAATATTTCATGGTGTGACTATAATAATCGAGTAAAATGCAGTGGATTTGAAGATTTTAAATGAGTTCTTTATGTTTATTTTAATAGCCAGTAATCGCAATAAAACAGTGCTTATTATATATAAATGAACAATGATATAATACACGAATACATATTTTCTAACATTTTCTTTACAAAAGACACAAAAATCAGCAACCACTTCAAACACAAGCGGTTTGAGGTGGAAAACATATATTTTAAATCAAATAATTAAAAATATGATTAAAAATTGTTATTATTTCTAGTTATAATTTAACGAAATTGAATAAAATTTGTTGTATTAATTTTTTCGATATATCATCCATAAATTTAGATACAAATTTTTCTATTATATTAATTAATAAGATTAAAGAGGAAAGTAGTTAATTATAATTATTTTTATTATTTTTATTATTTTATTATTTTTTTTTTAAATTTTTTTTAACTTGTTTTATCACTTATGTTGTCGCTTGCGCAGTCGTTTCATCGCCTCACAAATCAACTGGTTCTGATTCTGGTAAGACGAAGTAAAGTAAACGATCTTAAACTTTCGTTGTGTAAAGACGCTAAAGTTGAGAACAGATCTTTGCGAATTGAGAATTGGGTTTGGTTATTTGTGAATAATTGGGTGATTTTTACAGGTTAGTTTAATTTATATTATCATCATTTTTATAAATTTTATCTATCTTTATTTTATTATTTTAATGTTTTTTATCCCTATCTATCAATCTTTTTTTAAACAGATGTTAGTTTTTAAACCTCTATTATCAATATTGTTAATTAACTTCGATATTAAGATTTATCACGTATTCAGATATTTTATCAGAATGTTAGATTGCTTAGTAAAAAATTCACATTTTTTTGTCTGTATTACTACTTCAATGAGAATCTGCAATGAGAATAAATAAAAGAGGAGGAGGAATTTTATTATTATTGCGTCAAAATGAAAAATGTGTAAAAATAACATTATCATTTGTGATTTAATTTAAGTAATGCCAATTTAGTTATCTTTATATACTTAAAAATTACAGAATGTTGAATGATTTTTCTTAATAATACCGATATATATATATATATATATATATATATTGAATTATATTATTGAATTGAATAATATATTATTGAATTATATTATATTAACCCTATG
>NW_019384636.1:449023-484412 GCF_000671375.1 Centruroides sculpturatus
TTATTTTATATATATATATATTTTTTTTTTTTTTTCAATATTAACCCTATGTTACTGCAACAATTCAATAATGAAAGTGACTTGCGTTTGAATTTTAACAGCAATACAAAAAAAAATATTACTAAAAAGCCATCAGTAGTTAGTATGTTCAGCATTTAAGAATACATTGTTTAGTATCGCTAGTTATGTACATAATAAGTCATATGCATATATAACTTATAGTATAAGTTTGTTAATCTAACTCAGAACTTTTATCAGGGCCCAGAGGAAATTTAGTAATTGTAATGGTAATAAATTAATGTTCGTTTACTAATGGAAAATCAAATTTTTAATAATATTGCTTTTCATTAATAAAGAAGCATTCTAAATTTATCATTTGTTCAAAAAAAAACCAGGGAAAAAGTTACCCGTTTTCTTCCGGCCACTATCAGCTCTTCATGCGCTTTGGTAAATTATATGTTGCAAAAAAAAATTTTTACACTAGAGTAACAAACAGGTTTTATATTCAGCAAGGGCGTGACTGGTTATTTTTACATAATTGGTCAAGCTGCGTGACCTTGACCAATTATGTAAAAATAAGTTTCGTACAATTGGAATATTACAGGTTTTTGCGAATCGTACTGTACATATGCAGTACATATCTGCAAAATAAATGTATGCACGTAAATCATTGTGAATGTTACATGTTCATTAATTTTTTTTCAAGTGTTTCAGCAACGTAAAAATGTCCGATAATTCGGCACCATTCCGGTCCACTAGATGCCGGATTAACGAACTATTATAGTGTGTACATAGTGTGAGAGTAGCCGGGGGTACTCTAATCCTCTAATGATTGTTCGTACCACTTAATCGGCACAGATTATCCGAAATCTGTCTCCAAAGTTTCGGATCGAGAGATCCGATCTTAAAAGTTCTCATAGGAGAGCGATAACCGCTAGTAGATCTGAACGGTGAAGTCCAGATGCTTGTCAGGGCTGACACCAGTTTGTAAATTTATCGATCAGCGGACAAACACGTATGAGATCTGATTCGGACTCAAATTAAGAGACATTTTTAATTATAAATTAAATAACAATAAATTTAATAAACTATAAGAAAATATAAAGTAACACAAAATATCCAATGGAAGAATGATATAAATCGAGGGATATATGGACTTATACTATACCCGATTCGCGATCGAGAGAGAGAGCTCACAAAATCGTTAGAAACATACAACCTGTTCTAGTTGTCGTTCGTCTTCTTCTCTGTAGGCAAGGGACACTTTGGAGATAAAGTTCATTTACTTCTTATCTTGGGAGATCGATATGTGCACAAAATCAAAGTATAACTTCTAAGTGCTAACTCTGGAATTCTTCTATGTGACTCGTCTAAGGGCGTTGGTCATCAGGAGGAAAAAGTGTGGAGTTTGGACACTTTCAGATCTGTCGCTGAACTCCCCGAATTTGGATAAATTTCCCCTATATGTCACGATCGGCGACCAATCACCATGCAAAGATTCCTCCGTGAGAACGGATGGAAAGGGGGATATGTGAGGGGTAAACATTTCCCATCAAAGCGAGAGTTTTCGCAGATAAGGGAAAAACAGAGGATGTTCTAACTTCTGTGNTTCAAAAGTAATCGCCATAACTGTTAATACATTTATCCCACTGTGAGACAATTTTGAGGTCAATGCCTTCGTAGAAAAATTTTTGCGGTTGCCTGTGGAACCTTGATTTTACCCAGGCGTGCACGTTTTCGTCCGAAGCAAATTGATGGTCACGAATGTCTTTCTTCGGGGCTCCAAAAATATGGAAATCGCATGGGGATAAATCGGGACTGTATGGAAGATGTATAAGGGCTTCCCAGCGAAACTTCTGCAGCGTAGTCGAAACAACTTTGGTAACATGTGGGCGGGCATTATCCTGCAACAGAATGATGCTGTCTGTCAACATTCTATATATATATATATATAATAAACTATTAAACTGGTTAATTTCGAATTTAATTTTAAGTTAAAGTTTGATTTATGTATTGATTTTTTAAATAAGTTCTACATTATAAATATTCTTGTTAGTTCTCAAGAATAAATTGAAGAAAAACAAACATTTATGACTTAATTAACTGCACTGGCGTGCAAAACTTAAGCAACAATGCAGTTAGTGCGCACAGTGCAAGACTACGATAAAAAGGACAAAAGGCGCTATTAAAGACATCTACTACAAGTTCAAGTGAGTTTGTATATGCAATATGACTAGACGAAACCATCTGGATGACTCTATATGTGGGAGAGTGATCGGCGAGCTTGAGGGGAGCACAGTATGACAAGTGTAGCCCAAGAGTTTGGAATCAACAAAAGTGTCTTTTCACGAGGTCGGAAAGCCTACCAAACCACAGATACAGATTTAAGAAAGATTGGTGGTTGTCGTCAAGAAAAACAATTACAATGGATGACTGATATATCGTTCTTCAGGCGAAAAGAAATTGATATCAGTCAGCAGGCAATATTGCTCAACAGCTGCGTATGGCAACGAGACAAAATGTGTCGCCGTTTAATGTGGCCAGACGCTTTCATAAAGGTGGCCTATTCGCCTGCCGTCCTGAACGCTGCATCCCACTGACAGTTGCCCATCAGCAGCATCTTTAGACTGGTGTAAGGAACACAATAACTGTACGTCTCATCAATGGAGCCACGTCTTCTTTACAAATGAGAGTCGTTTCAGTATCACAAGTGATTCTTAATGTCAGTTGATATGGAGAGAGGTAGGGACACTGTTTTATCCCATTAACATCATGGAAAGAGACCGTTATGGTGGACCTGGTGTGCTCATTTGCTCATTTGGGAAGACATTATGATGAAACGGGTGGACTGAGCTCAAAATTTTTGATGGAAGTATTGTTACCGGAGATTGCTATGTCAGCAAGTGATCCTTCCCATGTGCATCTGTTATAAGGTGACATTGATGCAGACTTCGTTATTATGGATAACTCTAGGACACATCAGATTCGTGCTGTTGAAGAGTTAGTAGAAAGTGAAGATATCAGTAGAATGGATTGGCCAACGTACTCCCCTGATTTAAATCCCATAGAACATGCGTGGGATGGTTTGGAGAGACACCTTTCGGCCTGATTATATCTGCTGGAGAACACCCAACAACTGAAACAGATGCTCATTGAGGAATGGACACTATTACCTCAACAACTGTTTGATAATCAGATTTTGAGTATGGAGAGACCGTGCAAAGCAACCATTGCAGTTAAGTGAGATCATATTCCTCACTAAGGAACATCTGTTTGCTGTTCTCTCTCTGGGCAGACAATTATTTGTATCAATGCTACTCTTTCAATTAAGCCCTTTTTGTTTGACTCCACACTGTATGTATTTTATTCATTTTTGCGCTACTATGCTTCTTCATCCTTTAAGTACAAAATACTGTCTCTGTATTCTGAATGTCATGTCTCCCGGGTGATTTCTTGTGGCGTTATGGCAAAAAAACAATCCTTACATTTTGCACACCAATGTATAAATATTGACTTATTGAAGTAAAATAAATTTATAATTTAAATACAGTCGATCCCCCTATAAGATCATTGATTTTTCCGTTTTATCTGAATTACATGTTGTACGAGTCACTTAGATTTTACAAATACGTGTGCCGGGCTGTGAACGGCTCACATATTTGTAAAATCTAAGTGACTCGTACAACATGTAATTCAGATAAAACGGAAAAATCAATGATCTTATAGGGGGATCGACTGTATAATTTAGGTATAAGAAATAAGAGTATTAGAAATAATTTTTCTACAGCTTACAAAATTTTAAATAATACAGTGGAATCTGGTTAACTCGAACCGGGGTAACTCGAAGTCATTTTCTTTCCCCGATCATCTGGCACAGGGATTTCGTTGTTAAATCAAACCGGCTAATTCAAATTCGTTTAACTCGAACTGTTTAGCTCGAATGGGATTTTGATGCCGGATTTTCACAAACTCTTCGGAATTTTAATTTAAATAAAATAATTAACGTTTATCTATCGAATAAACTAATCAAAAACATTATAAAGCATGGGATCCAAGTAATACTAAAAATAAACATCGTGTCACATGGCACGATGTTTATTTTTAGCACACGCTGTCTAGAACGTGTGCTAACTAACCTACTGATACTGTAACTGCTATTCGAGCCGATCTATCTTTCGAACACTTTTTTGTTTTATTTCATTGCTGATGGATTTCTTCGACTAGCTGACGTAATAAATAAATGAATGTTTGAAAAATTAATTAAAAAAACAATTATAGTCCTATTCTCTGTAAAGATTTTAACCTTTGCGGCAAATTTTTTAAATGTAATAACGGTAAAGAGTCATATGTTTGTGATAAAAAAAATAAAAGAAAAAGAAAACGTTGATTATAGTCGCAAAATATCGCAATTTAAAAAAGTCTTCACTAAACACTTAAGAGTGTATAAATATATATACAGTAGAACCTCGATTATCCGGACTAATTTGGGATGAAGGTAATCCGGATAAGGAAAAATTCGGATAATCGAAACAAATACTTTAATTTGTCTTTTAATGATAATACAACACGTTTTCTTTTCGATGACATATCGATAATATTAAAAGTAAATACTGTATTTTAATAGTGATTAAATTTTCAAGAAACAAACGTTCGTATTGAATTTGTACTACTACTGACCAACGCTAACAGACTAGCTATTGTTAAAAGGCCCTCGGGTGGCGCAAGAAGACGGATTTTATAAAATAAAAAGCAGTTGAAACTGATTTTTATGAATAAAAATTTGACAAACTATTTGTCGTTTTATGACGAGTAAAATTTTTTCGTCGCGTTCGCGGCTTTTATGTAATGCATAAACCTTCGAGGCGCGAAGCCCTTCGGACCGCGAGGCATAGGTGGTGGCCCACGCCTTATGCCTTATGCCATGCCTTATGCCGCCCTTGGTCATAAAAATGATGTAATTTGAATATAAATTATTTATAAATACGTATGTCAAGTTATATTTTTATTACGACGTAAAGTACAGTATATTTAAGAGTTTACGACCACTGTGCTGGGTGAGACGTTGTTGAAACAAAAAAAGTTATGCATTCCATTACGTACATAAACAGTGGCGTAATTCGCCAAGTGCAAATCAGCAAATTTGTAAAATTTTTGTTTATTTTGAACAATTCGGATAATCAAAAATCCGGATAGTAGAGGTCCGGATAATCGAGGTTATACTGTATATATAATGGCAGTCAAATGAAAACGAGACAGATAGGAAAAAAGTAAGTAAACTGTTTATTACTTCAAAAGTAATCGCCATAACTGTTAATACATTTATCCCACTGTGAGACAATTTTGAGGTCAATGCCTTCGTAGAAAAATTTTTGCGGTTGCCTGTGGAACCTTGATTTTACCCAGGCGTGCACGTTTTCGTCCGAAGCAAATTGATGGTCACGAATGTCTTTCTTCGGGGCTCCAAAAATATGGAAATCGCATGGGGATAAATCGGGACTGTATGGAAGATGTATAAGGGCTTCCCAGCGAAACTTCTGCAGCGTAGTCGAAACAACTTTGGTAACATGTGGGCGGGCATTATCCTGCAACAGAATGATGCTGTCTGTCAACATTCCCGGGTGTTTGGATTTGATGGCACTCTTCAATTTTTGCAAAGTTTCCATGTACCGCTGTGCGTTAATTGTGGCACTGTGTTCCAGAAAGTCAACGAGCAGCGGGTCTCTATAGTGATGTCGGACGCACACACGACTTGCCGACCTCACTTCGAGCATGTCTAACAGACAAATGGCACAGCGGTGAACGTTCACGCTGTTCCTTCCTGATTCCCGATAGAGGCCACTTCTATACACACATCTACCTGCATCACCAACTTCCGTGCCACACTTGTTATATAGTCTGTCTTGTTTTCATTCGACTGCCCCTTATACATTATATATCTTGCATAATTATATATATATATACATATATTGCAAGATATATGATTTGAATTTTTATACATTTTAATCTACATAGAAAAACTTTAGCTTGCATGAGATTTCTTAGTAAATAATTAAATTTATGTGTTTTAAAATTTATAAATTTTTCAATTTTATATGTAATTAATTATTTTTATCAGAGTTACAATAATACAGTTTTAGTTAATGTAATAAATTATTGCATTATTTTAATTTTATTATTATAAATGCAAGGAAAAAGTGCATTCTGTTCCGACTTTAGAGGTGATTCACATATTCAAACAACACTTACAACAACAACAAAAAAATGAAATTTATTGTTAAAAGTTTTAGAGAAAAATATACAATGGAAACAAAATTAATACAATAGCACATCGGAAATCGAACGCCTCAGAAGTCGAACAACTTGGAATTCGAACACTTTTTCCAAAGAAAGTTTGTTCTAAAAATCGAACTTTTCCTCGAACTCGAATAATAACAAAGATAGCCATAGTGCGCAGAATGATATCTGTACAGGTACGCATGATGTGATTAAAATTAACATAATCTGGCAGATTATGTTAATTTTTATTTTAGAGCTACATGCTACTTTTTGGGATACTAAACATTATTTTTGGGCTGAAAACAATGAAAATCCATTACCTTTCTAAATTAGTTGCTACAAATTTGGGGCCTGTATTGAACGTGCTTAGTTCATCTGAGTTTTATTCTATAGTTTAATTATTTCATTGTTTTTAATTTATCATCATTATTTTCATTTTTTATCATTAGTTACGAAATTTACTTAAGTTATATTAACTTAAATGATGATTTTTTAGAATTATAATGGATATTTTTGGGGTTTGAGAACGAATTAATTCACTTTACATTATTTCTTACGGGAAAAATTGCTTTAGAACTCGAATACCCTCTAGGAACGAATTATATTCGAGTTCCGATGTGTAAATGTTTTTAACTTTATTTTTAAAATGTTGTGATATTATTATCGGGATTTAAATGAACATCATTTAAAAATTGTTAATTTCTATTTGAAATAAGATTAAAAGTAGTTTACAGTATCGAATAAAATAGATTATAGTTTAATAAATTTTAATGAGACAGATGAACGTATTAATTGCATGAGTTAAGAATTTTATTAATTATTATTTTTGAATTTCGTAATTCGTTTATACTGGAGCAAATATATTTGAAGCGAAAATTATGCATTTTTATGTTAACTTTATGTAAGTAAAGTTAACGAAACTGTAAATCTATGTTGAAATTTATTATTTACAGTATACAGGATATTTCCTAAAAAGTGATCCAGGCTAATAACTCAGAGAGAAGTATCAGATTCATGTAAATGATGGTTGCTTTCATACAATATCGAGGATTAGCTAGCTATTCATTGGTGCATCGTGAATTATCCCAATCCCAAAACAAAAAAGGGGGGATTTATCTCAGCTCCTATTACAGATAGAACTTCTATTCCAATTGTAAAGTTGTAGAGCAGATCGAAATTGATATATTCTACATCTTGTTCAATTGAAAAAAGGATAAAGATGGTGCACCACGTAGGCCTACTTCCAAAAATTTGAAGGGTTATCTAACTTCGGCTTCCCTGTAGTGCTGAGCTGCTTTGTAAGTGTTTGTTTCTCAAACTTTTATACAGTAGTTAATGATAATGTTGTTAATGAACAATACATTTTTGTTTTATTAAATATTTCATAGAACAGAAAGAAAGCTATAATTTGGAACGTAGTATTTTAAATCATAAACATACATTCAAACAAAAAAGCGCTTTATCATGTTCTATAAACATTTCGTCTAGCAGTACCTCAAAGAAAATCCTGTTTGCATTAACAACAATACATATTCGTTCAATTGTTAAGTCATAAACACAGGAAATCACTTCTGGAGTTAGTGTTTGATAAATTATCTTTTTCAGCATCCAATGCCTTTCATATACACGATCTTTTAAAATCCGTATAAAAACCACATAAATAAAATTAGGGGATCTTTAGACCATTGCAGTGGACCATGTGGGCCAATTCACTGGATACTAAGTGGCCATTAAGCCATGGTTAAACTTCTTTAAGAACATGCGATCATATAACATGTTGAAACCAAATATGATGGCTTTGGCACCCAATGCCATCATATTTGGTTTTAACAGATGGTCATTTAAAAGGTCTTCCAGCCATACATCAATTACTGTATGTAAGAAATTCGGATGCCTCCCTCCTGTAAGTGTCTCTCAAAATAAAACAGGAACGATGAGACAATCGTTCGAAATTCATACCATACTTTCAGAGAAAAATGAATATGATGTGTTTCTTCAACGCAGTGTGTTACATGCTGACAGGTGATGTAAGTATTGATATATTGAATGCTGCCAATCTTGAAAAGCAAATTGTGGAGGCCTGTCAAATACTATTTTTTTATAGAAAATTTTTATGGATGGCAAAATTAAAGTTAAAATAAAAATATTTGTTATTAATCGAAAATTTGTTCTGGCAGGTGGTGTTTGTTCGGCCGAGCAAACATTCGACTACCAAGCGATCCCCTCGCGTTTGAGTACGGAGATATCATCATATTCATGCATTAGGGATAGTAATCTGATCGTTAGCACAGAAGAAGCTATTGTAAAAGGCTGACAGGCGTATCGTCTTTGGTCTCTTTATGGCGAAAAAGCAATACTTTCTGATTAAAGTGTCCAAATCGTACAACTAAAACAACATAAAATCCTTACAAATTAAATTAATCAATAAATAACAAAAAAACTAAGGTAAAAGGTAACAGCTTTGGATAATCAGTCTGCTATGCGAAAAATAAAAATTACTTCGGCATGAATTCGCTGATTTTGTGGACGTAGGATCACATGCGAATAACGCAGCTTGTTCTTTATCTTGCGGTAGTATAATTTCGACTTGTTCTCTTGTGTCTACAATTGGAACTATATAGTTTTATCTGCCATAGGAGTTGAGATAATTTTTCCTTCTTCTTCGGGTTAGAGGAAATTCACTAATGCACCAATGAATAGCCCATCCTCGATAATGTATGAAAGCACTTTTTAGTAGATATCCTGAAAACTTTGCTAAGTTTTTAAAAATAGTAAAATATACAGAATATGAAGAAATATTTCACAAAATAAAAAGTAAGAATAATTTTTTCCTTTATAGTTAAAGTATGTAACCAGTTTGGTTTACTATTCTGCAAGACTTCTTTTCTAAATTTAGTTCTTTAGTTCTGTGTAGTACAGTAACTAAATTTAGAAAAGAAGAGAATCGGTAAAAAGTCCTACAGAATAATGAACCAAAGAGGTTACACACTTTATTTAACGAAAAAAATTAAAGAAAGGATGTACGACAAATTTTATAATGAAAAATAATTTTATTCCTTTTTTATTCTATTTCATTATTATTTTTACTTTGATTTATGTATCAGTATTATTTTTATTTTATAAAATTAGCAATTGACTATTCGATTTTAGTTTCCTAAGTATGAGCCGGTCTATGGCCGAGATAGCCTCGGTCTACCTTTCTAGGGGACCCGGAAGTGAATTCGGACGGTTGAAAAACTCGGGAATTTTTCGAGTTGTGGTCGGTTCAGAAAATGTCGGGCTCAGTCACTCGCCATTAGCCTTCCCATTGTGGATTTAGCCAAACCCACGATGTGTCTGATAAAGGCTCTTTTTACTGTCCACAGGCGAAAATAATCCAAAATTACACTGTATATCAACGAAATATTTATTTTGATATTTTGAATTGTTCACTATGTTTTTTATTGATAAAAACCATGCCAATACGAATTTGATTAATGTTAATAAGATTTGTATTATTCTATAATAATTAAAGATTGTAATACTAAAAATATTTTTTGGGCAGAAACCGACTCCTATTTAGGTGTTAGACACGTGAACAAAAACCTGAAAAACATTACGTGACCATTGGTGAGGGGCAAACCGCGACCAACTACCAGTAATTAGTCATTTTATCCATTTGACCACAGTTATTTTATCACCTTATTCGAGTAAGATAAAATCATCATTACCATAACAGGCAATTTTAATTTTAATGGCTAATGACTAGGCGTTTTACTTTCTAGGCTGTGTTATGTATACATAACAAAGGAAACAATTGAAATCGTGTCAAATTTGACCCTCAGCGGTGTTCGCAAATCTTCACGTTTTCAAACCTCCTGAAGACAAAAATGTCAAACAAACGGAAAAAATTCCGTGGATGTGTATGTGTTGGTATCTATCTTGTTTAATATCTCAGGATGAAATAATAATTAAAAAACGAAATTTGGCATGGTAGCTCGTATATAAGGGGCATTGATGTTATTAAATTTTGACGTTTAAAGATCGACGGGAGATTGGAAGAGGTCATGTATCATACGAGAGGGGGTCGGACTTAATAACAATTTTACTCGTTATTAGCATTTACAAATTTTTCTATAAAATTCATCCCTATCCTAAAAATTAATCTTTTTGCCATTTTATAATAATTAATAATATAAAAAGTTTATTTAAAAAACCCATAACAGATAGCTCCACACACAATTTTATTTATTATATTTAATAATATATAACAGTTATTTTTAAAATAAAATTCCATAACAGCCGTGAAAGTTACCTAACTTCTTGCTAGATTTTTTTGGTTCATTAGAAATTTTCATTTTATCGAAGTTGGAATCTTGATGATATTCTCCTTAATCCCACGTTATACATACCGTACAGTATTTGTTGGGGTAAATGATATGCTAGTTGAAATGCGTTTAAGAGAATTTCAACTAACGTATCTCGTCGTGATTGATTTTTTGAGAGAATGCCAACTTATCTTCTTCGAATATATTCGATTTATCCTACTCGAATGAAGCAATGAATCAGAAATTCTTAGATTTAGGTTTTAAAACGAAGTATGGTTATCTTCAATTGGGCATGTTCTTCTGGTTTTTTAAAAATCAAATCTCAATGACTTATTTCCACTATCTGTCATAAACGCCTTATTCATCAAATATGGCTAATTTTATGATAATTTAGTTGACAAATATTGCTTATCATAAAACTATCGAAATGTTACTTTTAATATGTTTGAACACAAGATTGTTTCTTAATTAATTATAAAGTGATAACGTAAATCAAAACAAGCTCTGTTAGAATTACTTTAGAAATACATTTTTAATGTTGGAAATCAAAATTCAAGGCAAACTTTAAGAGGGATGATTAATGACAAGATTGTAGTATGATATTATTATCATTTTTAAATAGCATGTTTATTCTTATCGCAAGCTCTACCTTGATTTGCTCTGTCCGACTCATTATTGCTGATACGTGAAAAAATTAGATAAAATAGAGATAAACCAACATTTAATTATAGTTGAGAGGTAGAGTTATTTCTATTTTATAATAAATAAAAATAAACCAGTTAGAAAAAAATTTTTGAAACAAATTGGTAACTAAATTGTATGTAAATGAAACAGAATTCTGATTATAAACACGTTTGAAATGTGATAAATATTCAATCACATCAGAAAAAATGTGATTGATTATTTATCACATTTTAAAAACATAATCGTGATACAAAAATTAACTACGTAAAGAATATATATTCTTAAAATATTTATTTAAATAAATTTATTTTTCAGGATATTATGGAAACATCCGATTTCAGAAGAAAAGGCGAAGTCAAGCTATTTTATATAGAAGAATATCTGACACAAAATATAGATTTTGAATGGAATCAAAAACTTTGGCCTTACACAATTTATTGGTCAGCTGTGTATCTGTTGGTCATTTTCTCTTTGCAAAATTATATGAAGTCCAGACCTTCGTTTCAGTTACGTGGCCCACTGGTCTTTTGGAATATCTTATTAGCTTTATTTAGCATCTGCGGCACAATAAGAATGTTAACTGGACTAGGGACTTTAATTAAAGAATTTGGATTCACTTATTCCGTCTGTAATATAAGTTTCGCGAAAAAATATCACCCTGTCTCCATATGGATTTATTTATTTACTTGGTCGAAACTTTTTGAATTTGGAGATACTTTGTTTATTGTTCTCCGGAAACAAAATTTAATATTTTTACATTGGTATCATCATATTGCGACCTTAATTTTTACTTGGTATAATGCCGCTAATGAGGTATCTACTGGATACTGGTTTTGTACTATGAATTTATTTGTACATAGTTTTATGTATACTTACTATGCAATGAAAGCGATGAAAATAAATGTTCCTCGTTTTATTGCCATGTTGGTAACTATGATGCAAATTACTCAAATGTTCTTTGGTTGTTTTATTACATTCTGGGCAGTTGTTAACTTTTATAGTGGCGAATACTGCGAACAAACTGAGAATACGTTATCATTGGCAATATTTTTATATGTTACTTATGTTTTATTATTTTGTCGTTTATTCTACGCTTTATATATATCTAAAACTGTTAGATCTGATACGTTGAAACAGAAGTATCAATAAAACTATAACCATAATCAGAAATTCTTTGCGAATTATTATACATTTATGAAATTATTTTCATAAACAAGAATTTATAATAATTCAAAAATGTTAATTATCAACTATCTAAAATACTTTTGCTTTTGAAATAAATATACATCTATTTATACATTTATTTTATAATCTTTATATAAGTAAGTATTTCATAAATATTTTTTATATTAAACATTTACAACTGAAAAATGTAAGATTCGCTCAAATCATGTACTATAAAATACGTTTAGAGATGTAATTACATTTATTCATTGTTGTTATTAAATATTTCATTTAAAAACAATGCGTGTTTGTATATTTTATTAATTTTTCTCTAATGAATTCGAATTATTAGATTTCGCAATAAAGAAAAGAAAAAAAAATGCAAAATGTAAATATACAACTTTTTTTCAAAGTAGGACATCGTAAGTATGACAAGGTTAAATGAATAAATTTGAAGTAAAAAATTCTTATAAGCTTATAGAATAAATTTCTCTAAATATGTTCTTTGCATATGAAAAAAATGCATTCTTAAAAATTCATATTTTGGAAAATGCATATACACATATAAATTGCATATACATCTATACAAGTTGAGTCAAAAGTTTCTTGCCCTAATAATATATATATATATCGTCATTATTTTTGGAATTTTTCATTCCAAAAATATTAAGATATGAAAATATATTAATTTTGTTAATGTACTTAGATAGGAAGTCACGTTTGGAGCGTTAGATGGGAATCTTTTCTCGATTCTTGAGAATGATTTTCAAGGTCAACAAAAAAGCCATGCATGGCTAGTAACTAATTAAATTAATTAATAAAACTTCAGTACTTTTGGAGTGAAAAGGGTACAAGGGACTTTTCACTTCCTGTATATATATACATAGCATTTTTGTATATAGGTTACGCTGAATTTGGGAATGCTTCTCCTTTCATAAAATAACAAGAAATTTGCGTAATTCGTGAAATCTGTATGATATGCCGATTTTACGAATTTGCAAATATTCCTGCTAAATTCACAAAACTGGTAATCGCACCAAGTGATACTGAGTAACATTGTAGTAACTTATTTTGGAGAAATTACAAATTTTGTTTTTATTTTTTATTTATTTTTGTTTGTTTATCGTTGATTTGTTGTCTGTAATTTTGAAGTATTGCTGTAAGTGCATACATTTTTCAATAATATATGCTTCAGCACTAATTTAGCATTTAATGTAACATCTATTTAATGTCTAACTAATGTAAAATCGACGTTTAACTCGAACTTAGCGCGGAATCTTAAACCAAAGTAAAATAATTATTTATGAAATACAAGAAAATTGTTTATCGAATTACATAATAATCAAATTTCTTATTAATTACATAATAATTATTAATTTAAAATTTAAAAGCGATAGAATAATCATAGAATAATCATTGATTAAAAACTGTTTATATTTTATCTCTACTTTCCGCCATTTTGCAGACAAAACAGAAACTAAATATGACATGATTTTCATTTCTTTAATTTATTCGATTAATTTTTTTAAACCCTGGAATATATAAATCCGTTGTTTATAAGTAATCATTAGAGGTATAAAACAGTGTTTCGCAACCTGTGTGCTGCAGTACACTGATGTGCCGTCACATGGTGAAAGGTGTGACGTGAACTTTTACGTATTTTGTTAATTTCAAATTTTATTTATATATTTTTATCACAGTTGTTGTGTTTCTTATGCTTGTATTTCATTCTCTGCCGCAGTACTCATGAAATAAGATGACGTTTGTTTATTCTTTATTACAAGCCACGCATTTTTATGTATTCTAAGAAATTATATGTAAAAAAAATTTGCTCACAGGTGTTGATGTCTGTTTAGTAACAATAATAATAGGTTAGTGGCATTACGTAATTCTATTAATAGTATCATATTATACGTTTTTGAGGGGAATAACATTTTGGTGTACAGTGTTGAGTCATGGGTGTGCCGCAAGTAGAAAAAGGTTGCGGAACACTGGTATAAAACAATAAAATCTTCAAGTATAAAGACAATACTAAAACAAATCTGCTCAAAACCTAAGCCATAACTCAATAAGCAAAACAAATTTGTTCAGGCCCACCATTGGCCAAGCGGTTCCGGTCCCTAAACACTGGGAATTCGGTCGTTGGTTCGCACATCGGCAGTTGATAAGCTGACTAGGTGGAGTTTTCCGGGTTTTCTCCACGTCTGTAACACCTGAATACCTTTACGCTAGTTACCCTTAAAAGACTTCCCGGAAGGCATTATTCCCCGCGTATAAACAAATATATATAATTACTACATCAAATCGCACGTCACAACTTATCACGGGGCACCATAGTCCAGTAGATCTTCTCCAACATGAAAAGACAAGACAAACGTCTGCAACTGTAAAATATAAAATCGGCATTTTATATTTTTAACAAGCTAATTTTGAATTGCCTATTTCTTGAAATTAGTAGAAAATTTTCCTAATTATGCCGATACCAATTATGCAAATTTTTGCTTGTTTTACGAAACGAGCAACATTTCCGAATACGGCTTAACGTATATACATTTTTTGTCGCATTTGTATACATACAATATGTTTAGAGGAGAATATTCTGTACATCGTGAAAAGAAAAAGGTCATGCAAATGAATAGATATTTCTAATGGCAAATAAAAACTCGGTTAATCGAATAACGGAAATAACATATTTTAGTATGTTATGCAAAAGGAAGAATTAGTGGAGCGTTATAGCTTGTTGGGTCCCAGGCCACGGAGCCCCATGTAAAATGTTGACTTCAGAAATTTTTCTTCGGGGAATGTTTTCTTATAAAAGAATTGTTTATAACCGTTTTGGTGGAGCCTGGGCAATTGTTCTTTTTGCCTAAAGGATAACGCGCCACCGGGAAGAATACAGCATGCAGTGAAAACTAGTTACTCGGAAAATTGTTATACAAAACTCAACTTTATGGTTTAGAATTCAGTTTTATACAAGGCCTTGACAATAAATGTTTTCATGTAGTCGAAAAAGAGATTCATACAGGCCGTGGTGGTTGTCTGCGAACCACAAAAAACTCCATAAGATCCACTAGGATGTAACAGTTTCTAGCATATAACATCGTTTTCCATTTCGCGAACACTTCTTTAAATAGGGTTTAATTGTAGACTGTAAGGTAGAAAACTCTAGATGACGTCCGCGAGATTATATCAGATGACGTATTTTTGCCGTCTTGTGAAAAAAAAAACGTTAACCGAATGTCGCCAATTGTATTTTTCCTCTTTAAGTTTCGGATATAGTTTACTCAGAAACTCCAAGTACAAGCGAGCATTGTAAGGACAGCTGTTTTATACAGTAAAATATAGCATATCGCTTCTACTTATAGTGTCCGACACAATTTTTAGCCCGTATGATGATTACAGTTTTACGTGAAGTTGTTCCTCCAGTAGCACGCTTTCGTATCGTTTCTGTCGTATTTTCACAGCAATGAATAAGATCTATGCGTTTGAATAAATAACGGAAATCCTACAGTGCATGATAAAATGTTGATCTGGACATTCGAGTGTTAAATACAACCTCAATCTTACTAACGATCTGTTTTATTGTTATTGAATAATATTCGTTCAGAAGTTGATGGATGAAATCTAGCTCACCGTCACATCTTTCTTTTAAGCTCATTCTTACGTATCGCAGTTTTTAGCCCTTCAAATATGGGCTAAAAACTGCGATAGTTTTGAAGGTTTAATATTTTACACAGACTTCTTTCAAGATGGATGTGATAGAACATAGGTCATAGATCCAACATATTAGGGTTTGGATGGAATCGCTTAAATTCTCTCTCTGTGGCATTTCATCATGTGCCTCCCACTGATTACAGTACCTGACTTCAAGAACATCTAGAATATACCGACCCTAGATTCATGTGTAAGAGCCTGTTGTACAATGTTTTTCATTAAGACATAAACCTAATATATTGTTATTTGTCATAATTACCGAATTTATTTTTCTACATAGTTTATTTATTTCTTTGCGCGTGTTTTTCACGGTTCTGCAAACACTAATTTTCTTACGTTACTTTTAATGCGTGAAACATGTATTCGCTCATCCGCACACGTTATTTTCAAGGTGGGATTATTGTTCTCTCTTGCGTATTTCTGTCCTGTACAGTTACGAGTTATAAAACAGTTACTTACGTTTCCGCATAGATTTTAACTACAAGTGTGACCGATGTGTATCTGTATATAAATGCAGTATCTGGGATATCTTGTATACGCATGCTGTATAGGGTAAACTTGCCTAATTCGTACCACTTCAGGAAAAACCATCATATTATCGAAATTAATAAACATAAATTATTTATTATTTTAAGTAACTTTTATTTGGGAAATATTTTATCACTACCATAATCAAATTTAGCATAAATCTTATAAACTTCTGAGAAATAAACAATTTAAAAAAACACTAAAAAAGTACGATTTAGGAACATTCGTCTTAAATCGTACCGATATATTCTTAAATCGTACTTTGAGATCCTATCATTGGTTTGCAGTCTTAAGAATAAAAATCTTTATCAATAATGTACGTGTGTATCAATACGTGTGTATATTAACTCTTAGCAAATTCGGCAGCTGGTCTTTGCCAATTTTTGGCAGTCATCGCAGTTGTAATCCATTGTCTTTTTATTGGTTCCTGCGCGAAGTTCATGTACCCATATCTCACATTGTGTGCATTTGATCATACTTTCTTTTACGTCTTCTTGGCATAATTTACAGTACCAACTGTTATTTTCATCTTCCTGTTTTTTTTAATTCTCTTTTTGTGATATTTTAGTAGTTTTGCTTTTCTTCGCACCAAGATTCTTTCATACGTTTTTCTTCTTGCAATTCCAAGAATACCACGTAGTGGAGATATTATTTCAAATGTCGCTCGAACTGTCTCTGTATTAGAAATGTTTACTTTCATACCTAAAGAACATTCCTTCGCTTTCTCTTCCAGACACTGATCTTGCTGTTTTTCCGAAGGGTGAGTTGTCGGTACCTCAGGAAGTTGTGGGTACTCAACTTCTTCAGTCTGTTCTCAGTAGTCTGATTGGATTGTGCCACACACGTTAAAGTATCTGTTTGTTCTTGCTGCCTTTCAGTTGCCAGATTCTGGGAGACTTCCGCCGTTTCACTTAGATTAGCATCTTCGTCAAGAACGACATATTCCTCATCCCCGATCTTAAAGCGATTGCGAGGCCACAATCCGCAAGATTCGAAGTCATGCATGCCTGTGTCCATACAAACGGCTCGAAGATATGCTTTATTAAGGAACCAGGATGGTTTGCATCCACGATGCGCAAGCAGCACTAAAATTCAGTTTTAGTGATTTAAAAAATGACCTATCTAGTCTATTCATTGATGTATATTCAGTCCTTGTAACTATCGTCTAAATGTCAATTACGGTACATTATATACACTACAAACTTCGTTAAATTATAAGGTCTCGTCATTATATTTTTTAATCGCTTCTTTCATATTTTCTTTACTTCAAGAATTATATTTTCTTTTTGACACGTTGTTCTAAAATTAAAGACGATTAAGTTTTAATTTGTTTTGAACTTTTGCGGTTATTTTTTAAATCAGAAACTTAGAAAAAAAATAAGTTTACGAATCGGTAATAGCTTATTGTGACATTCATCTAAAATGGTTTTCCTAAATCGTACCAGTACGTTTTAAGAACATGCCTCGAGTACGAAATAGGCGCAAGAGTCGAACAAACTTTACATTAGTCGCCAAAAAATTTGACAACAGATACGCATGTTTCATCACTTCAGATGAAATCACAAAAATACGCACTAATACATCACAGATAGTTAAAAAACTTACATACGATCCAATTTGAAGAAATTTCGTATGAAATGTGCAAAAATATTACAGAAAAAGTTGAAAAAACTTTCCTTTTCAATATTTTTGTCGGGAGCAGAGTAACAGCGTGTTGTCTGTCAGATGGTAATATGACCGATTGTTATTTACTTCTTTTGCTACTAGAGACACTAATAGCTATTACGGGAGTGAAGATATAAGCGAAGTACGAATTAGGCGCAAGTACGAATTAGGCAAGTTTCCCCTATATGCAGAGTAATCGTTTAAAGCGGGAAACGCATCTCGCGTTTAAGCGAATTGTCACGTTAACGAGGTATTTTTTCACTGCATGGGCATTATTGGGCAACAATTTGAAAAAATTGTAGACCTATAAATTTCCACTATTTGTCTTGTCCTTCCTTAATTTCGAGAACGGATAGATAGATGAAAGCCGAGACCAAATATGGAAAGACTTAATGATCCCGATTAATTAAATATTAACTTCTCTTGTAAACCGGAAATCACGTTATTTAGATTGAAAATTTTCCCTGAAAGGAGTTTGATATGCGTCCAGCATGACTGTATGCTAATAGGAAAAGTATTATATACAGGAGTAAGACACTACTAATTTCAGGTGGAGAGCATATATTTTAAATTAAATAAATTAAAAACAGTGACTAAAAATTCCAACACGGCATTATGACGATGTCACAATAAATAATTGCTCACTTTCTATATGTTTTGTTAATTTTTATTTAATAAAAATGTATAAAAATATAATATCAAGATGAACTTACTTTAAAATAGTAGTTCCATTGTTTAATGTTTACTCTATCTATTTGTTAAAAATTTACTGATATATCTGTTAAAAATTAATACAAAATTTTATAAATTTTTATTTTAAAATATTTAGTCGTTTAAGACACATGCATTACAATCACTATTATTTACTTTCCCGGCTGTTATATAATATAACAGGGAAATATGGCAGCCAGTCAAAAATTTCGTTTAAGACACATGCATTACAATAACTATTATTTACTTTCCCGGCTGTTATATAATATAACAGGAAAATATGGCAGCCAGTCAAAAATTTCCCTCCAAGATTTTTACGTTTTTGGACTCAGAGAACCTTGAAACATCGAGAAATAAACAAATATCGTTGTTTTTATTTTCTGAACAGAGAACACATAACAGAGAAAAAATATATAACAGAGAAAAAATAAAATCGTCATTAAGTCTGATTCTACTGGAGATACACACATCTGGACCTTTAATCAGCAAAATTTAATAGCATCTATCTCCCCAATAACCAACTTACCTGCCAAATTTCAGAAATTTTCGACAAAAAGCACAGGAGTTATTAAGCTTCAGAGTGAACAAAATCGTGCCATACACCCCCCACATACATAGGCATATATATATACATACACACATGCTTTGTGATAATGCGCATAGCGCCTCATATACTTCCGCACCAATAGACTGAAGGGTCGATACCGCGTCTGCGATGATTGCGTTGTCAGGACTGACACCACTGTGTCTTATGGACAGACAGAAATTTGGATGGCCACTAAGTTCTTTTACGCGAGAGCGGTCACGTGTGTAGACTGTAGGATTCGGGATGGAGGATGTCCGAGAGACAGCGCGCCTAAAAGAACTTGCACTCTAATACAGTACTCATGTAACACAAACAAATAACCGTTTATTTATATAGAATCATACATATATATTAGGGTTAACTAACTATATAAAGCTGAAAAACCGGATTCTTTCCCGGCGTTTCTTTATGCAGCGAGAGTGTAGCGAAATGACGTCACGAGAAGTGTTGGGCAATTAAAAACCAGTTTTAGTGTGTTCGCTGTAAAGCGCTTCTCGAGCGCTGCATAAAGAAACGCAGAGTTTCTTTCTGTCACTATATGACAAAAATGGCCACTAGGGGCGCCCCTAGCTATTATTTAAATTAACAATAAATTCAGTACATTATTATCTGATGCGGTTTTTAGCATTTTTGGCTGCGTTTTAGTAGGGTACGCCATGAGAAATTCAGTATATTATTATTATTTGTAATAAGAATTATTATTTATACCACGGAATGACACCGCTGCTGCTAGAACGCCCACTACGGAGTGCCCTGGGCTACTAAAATAGAAAGATTAAAAGTACGAAATAATTTAATAATCTATGTTGTAGTTTCATGTATGGTATAGTAAATAAAGAGCATATTAATTAAATCGCATCTGATCTCTAACCGAGAGAGAAAGCTTACATTCGATCGCGAGTTGGTATTTACCTGAAGGTGTTGGACCTCTGTTGCGATCTTAGGAGGATGGTGTTGCCACTTGGCGGGTAGGATTTCACTAGGATTTGGACCCTGAAGATAATCGGCGGCGATTATTTTTATGGGCAGTGTATATCCAAGACTGGAGCGAATACTTGATTGATGACGATGGACTCTTTCCTTCTTATTTGAGTTCCTCCCCCTGTTAAATTTTATATTCATTTTTGGTAATGTAGGATAGTAAAACCAATAGCGATTTTTGATGTAATCCCGTCGGAGTCGTCAAAAAATCCGCCGACTCCGACTCCACAGCCCTGATTTCCACATAACACAGCCCTGATTTCAACATAACACAACATAACATACAATTAGTAACCGAAAACTTCATTGAAGCGGCCTTCTTAGTGCCACAGGGCGGAAAAAACTGAAAATTGAAATTAACTTTGGAAATCTAACAGTTTGATATTTTGACTTTGGGTGTCGTCTGCCACTGATTTATGAAATACAGCGATAATATAAAGTAACTTAATTTAATTTAATAATAAATCTAATTATTTACTTTTATCTATGATCTTAGTCAATCATAGAGCATCTTTTGAGAATAATTTAATGTAAGAATTTATTAAAATTAACGCATTTTATCTTGTTAATGTAACATATTACTTTCCCAGTTGTTATATACCCGTATAACAGAGGGAAAATACAGCGATCGGTCAAAAAGTGACCCGAAGATTTTTACATTTTTGGACTCAGGGATTTTTGAAACTTCGAGAAATGCAAACAAAATATGGATTTTTATTTCTGTACGTATGAATGCTATTGTGTGTGTGTTTGGGAACCATAATTTTGTTCACATGATCTGAAGCTTAATAACTCCCGTGTCTTTTGCCGAAAATTTATGAAATTTTGCTGGGAGATTTGTTTATTAGGGTAATTGAAGATGTTAAATTTTCGTGATTAAAGTTTGAGGGAGTAAGGAAATAGCAGTGGGTCATACACCATAGAGAGAGATATCTCGCATAGGGCCAGACTTCATGACCATTTTACTCGTTATTAGCATTTACAATTCTTTTTATAAAACTCATCCCTACACTCAAAATTTAGATTTTTTGCCATTTTATAATAGTTAAATATATTTAAAAAATTTTAATAATAGTAAAATATCATAACAGATAACGCCACTAAATGTTGTCATGAAAGTTAAGCAACTCGTTGTCGGGTTTTTTTTCTGTGTGTACGAATGTTAGCGCGTATATGAAAGAGCACAGTTTTCTTCAACTAGTTTGAAACTTGATAACTCCTGCGCCTTTTTTCGAAAATTTCTGAAATTTTGCTGGGACATTTGTTTATTAAAGTGATTGATGTTATTAAATGTTTGGTGATTATGGGTCAAGAAGCAGAGATAGAGGGGTCATGTATATATGTCGAGTGGAGTTGGAATAAATGACGAGTTGGCTCGTTATTAGCATCTACAATCTTTTTGTAAAACTCATTTCTATTCTCAAAATTAAGCTTTTTGCCATTTTAAAATAATTAATAATAATAATAATAATAATGTTTATTGATTTAAATTTAAATTTCTTACAATGGGGACTATTTGATNAGAAATAACAACAACTCAAACACCTTAATCCAAAACTCGATATTTTCCATAATTTAGGCTTAAAAGAAGCACACAAAAAAGTTCACCAACACGCTCAACAGCAAGCAGCGCCCCATCATAATTAATAATATAAAAAGTTTTAAAATACCATTTCAAAGGATCACGTATTCATCCTCGAAATTATTGTGGTATTTCAATTTTGACTGTATAGTCGAAAGTATTTGAGAAAATTTCGGTTAATAGATTGAAAGTTTAGTCTAAAAATTTTTAAAATCTTTTCGGATTTTCAGATTGGTTTACGTAAAAGTTTTTCGACTATTAATAATATATTTGTCATTTCCACGGTTATTGAAACAGTATTGACTAAGGAGAGTGATAAATTAATTTGCAATAAATATCTACGAACTTCATTGTCCTTTTCGGTTATAACTACAGATTCCTAACAGCACAAAATTTATCAGCGCAAAATTTCCCGGAATTCATTTCGGCTTGTTCAAAAGCCTTCATCTGAGTAACATATATATACATTCGACATTATGGTATTATAAATAAACATCTATATTTATATCAATTATATATCTTTGTCGGATTATTTTGTAGATGTTTATTTATAATACCATAGTGTCGAATGTACAGTATATATATGTTACTCAGATGAAGGCTTTTGAACAGGCCGAAATGAATTCCGGGAAATTTCGCGCTGATGAATTTTGTGCTGTTATGAATCTGTAATTATAACCGAAAAGGACAATGAAGTTCGTAGTTATTTATTGCAAATTAATTGATAATACAGATCAGAAGCTTATATTGAGCATGGTAAAGTTTATTCTTTCTTTGTGAATCTGCATTCTGCTCTCTTTGAACAGAAATGTTTAGTGGTGCTAGTTATGGAAGATTAAGCTATAAATTCGTTAGTTGTTTAATTTCATGATATGATTTTCTTTGTACGTGGGAAAACGGAATTTTTGTACAACATTTCTGTCAGGTTTGTGTCCACAGCTCTTGCTTTTTATTTTTTACTAAATGATCTAATCAGTCATATTAATGACTCTATGACTTCTGGATTTTACTTTGAGGAAGTTATAGTTAAAATTTCGGTCTATTCCAATGGCACTGTGTTAGTTGTTGATTCTGTTTTGAACCTACAGAGTTTAATAAATGTTTTGGAGACTGTTTTTTGTAATATGCATTTAGGAGTTGATTTGGACAAATAAAAATTTGTGGGTTTTAGGAGAGGTGGTATAAGTTCCTTTAGAGAAAATTGTTTTTTTTTCATATAAGTAGTAGTGTGGAGGCGGTTAACGAATTAAAACATCAAGCGTATTACTTAATTTAGATGGTAGATTTATTAAAAATCTCTATTTTCTCACGAATAAGGCAGAACCTCTGTCGTTTAAAATTATTTAGATTTCCGTGAAAGGTAGATTGACTAAATTGAGAAAGAATCTTTTATATGAATATCAGTTGTTTTTACTAGTTTCGTATGATAAGGAGTTATGATTTTTTGATTGAAACATGAAGTATGAATTTATTCAATGAAACTTTATTACATTCTTATAGTTTGGGTTGTTGGGTTCCCTATTATTTTATAGATTTAGAATTTGGTAAATATCCTATAAATTTTGATATTATTAAAATAATGTTGATATGGCTGAACGGATTTGAGTCTGAATCGTCTCTGGTTAAAGCTTTTAGATCTTTTCTTTTTTAACAATCAAACTTATTGGCATTCTGGAATGAAAAAAATGCTTCATCATTACAGTTCCTTATATTGAATGGATTGATGGTGATCTTAATTTGTCAGATTTAATGTTGCGCATTTCTGATAACTTTTATTAGATGTTTAGAAATATAAGTAGCTCGAATGACAATTTGTTTTTTGGTATCGGCCAATGGAAATGAGTTTTATAACTAAAAGCTATCTAAATCAAAATTTTAGTTTTAATTTCATTAAAAAATAAAAATTAATTAAATTAATTAAAAAATTACAAATTTATCTTAAGAGATTTAATAATATTAAATGTTCTCTTTGTGATAAATCGACAATTTTTCATATTTTTGTATTTGTTCAACATTTTCATATTATTTTTTTTGTATACTTAATTTTCTACTTTTATCGGGTAGTTGTTATTATTATTGCTTTTGTTGTAGTTTTTTTTTTTGGTTTATGTAAAAATTGTACTTAAAAACAATACTTTTCTTTACTATTACAGCATCGGACCCTCAGAGTTTTTTACTGGCTTTTGCTTATTTAATTATTGTATGTAGAATGTTGTATATTATATATTGTAAACCTAATTATCTGATTTTTGTGTTTAATTTTATTTTGATGTATTTCTATTTCATTATTTTTGTTCCCCGTATAAAAGGTGGAAAACCTTGTACTAATTATAATAAAATAATTTAATAAATTTGTTCACTGAATCAAGTAATTAATGCACATAATCAACACGTGAAATTTTATAACACTTAACTACACAACAATACTTTATATCTTAAGGAGAAACCTGATGTACAGGCGTATCAGATTCACGTTCAAAGCGTCGAGAAAAAAGTGATTTTATTTTCTGAAAAACTGTTTTATTTGTTTGTCGTATAGGGTTCCAAATTTTTAAATTTTTTTTAAACTTCTATAATCGAAATAATTAATATTGTCACTGTTAATCAGAATTTCAAATTGCTTTTGAATTTAAAATTTTATTTTAATAAATTTGCAGTAATTATAAATTAATATTAATATTAATATATATTAATATATCTATATATATTGTTACTGTTTTTTTGTTTTATATATATTGGAATATTGAATTTTGTTTTCCGTTGTTGTTATTAGTTGATTGATTTTATGTATGTAAAAATTATACAACTTTCTTGTCTCACTGTTAACATTAAACAAACTAATTCTTTCTTTCTTCGTTCATAAACAAAAGTAAAAGATACTTAGAATAGTTATTATTTTAGAATAGTTATAATCATTCTGTAACGCTAACGCTGTAAAATGATAACTAACGTAATCCATATTGTGATAATTGTTATCATAGCATTCAGTTTATAATAAAATTTCAAATTAAGTTCATATTAATTACAGTTATGTTTCTAGTATTTATAATATGTAATTGAAAGGTCTACGATTTAAATTTTTTAGCAATATATTTACGATGGCTTTTTTATTTAGATTTGCTGTTGTTTAGATTTTCAATCGTTAAAATTTTGTTTTTATCTTGATGATTTTTCTTAGAAATTTTTGTAGTTTCATAAAACATATAGTGTTTTTGACAGATAATTTTCAATTTATAATTCAATATTTTAAACACTATAAAGTTTTTATAAGTTTTCAAACTAAGAAGAGAACGGTGAAATCGCATGATTATAAATTGACTTTTTAACTGCGGTGAAAAAGACAATTTGTTATTGTTTAACTATGGCAGGTTGATCAGAGACAAATAATAGTTATAGTAATAACAACAAGAAAAATTAACACAAAATTTATTAATCAGACGAGTTTAAAAGGAAACAAATGAAAAATGGTAAAGCGTACCATTATCCATTCATTTAGAGTAGTTCAACACTTAGGTGTGGAATTCTTATAGAAAATTACAGTATATGAGAAAATACCCATAAAATTTAGTACACAAATTATTTAAAAACATTATATTATTTACAAGCATATTTGTAAACAAACATTATAGCAATAATAAAATGTATATGCCACCAAAAAATAGCAGATTAATAACTATAGTTATCACACTTAAAATTTACTACAATACCTGCTGCATTACACTTAGCATCCAGAACAAAGCACAGCGATACCATGGATCGTCATTTCTATTGAACTGTCCACAGAAAGGCGAACTTTATCTGAGATATGTGTTGAAATTTTCTCAGAAATCTTCATAACAGTAAAGATGAGTGGCATCATCTGTTTCCGTGTCTGAAAGGCTTTAGATAATATTTTCTTTCCTTTTCATTCTGTAGTTTTATCTTCTGTTCTATGCTAATAATACGAATGTTTTTTTTCTCTCTCCCTTTCTCCAAGTTTTGTCTATTTTCTGGGCTTTCTCTAGAAGAATTGTTTTCTTAGAATTTAATGTTATTATCTGAGACTGTGTTTTTGTTTTTGCACTTTGCAAAACTTCTATTGTTTTGATTAAATGTTTAGAACATTCTCAGTATCTTCAGTACAGCTATCTCGACAATTACCAGAACTTTACAAATTTGTTAACTTCCTGGTTGATTTCACTCAATTCTTCCTTTGTATTTATAAGAAATCATCTTCGTAAAAACCATAAGAATTTAAAAGAGAAATTTAAGTGTTTGTGTGTGTTTTTTCAAACGATGATACAATTTTTTGAATTTCAGCTGCCTTTTATTAAGCTTTATTATATAATGTAGGAATATCTCGCAGAATGATTTTCCGATAGAGTTGTGTTTACATAAACAAAGTCTCTGCAGTATGAATTTTAGAGGTTAAAAAAATTGAAACATCTAACTGCTGCAATCAGTGTCTAGAGTGACAATGACACCGTAATAGCTCGATTCTCTTAGTATAGCAAATAAGAGATATATGAGTAAAATTATTATCTATTAGAGTGGAATTTTGGTTGAATGACTGTATTTAACACAAAACGATGCCAACAAATATCTTCATTCATTTATCTTAACCTGTTCTCACTTGAGTTTTTCCCATCTTCCAGAATAATGATCATTTTTCTTCCTATTTTTGGTCCTTCAGTAATTTTAGTTTTAACAATTTTGCTAATGTAATTTCATGAATAACAAATTTCCAACTTGTCATACGTATCTTTGTGCAGTCCCTTACAAATTCTAATGCAGTTACAGCAGAGCTTTTCTGCTGAACAGAACAATGAAAAGTTACTAAAAATGTTACTGAAAATGAACTATGAAAAGTTACAGAAAGCTTGTTCTACTGTAACATTATCAATTTCGTGCAATTATCTCCTCTTCTGAACTCTCTATTTAAAATATTATAACCATTGTATTATTACAATTAATTTAATTATTTCAAATTATGTAAAAACATACGTTTTATTTATAGACACAAAATTTATATTAATCACGAATTTTACTATGCTTATAAAATATTAGTTTAAATATAAATGAATATAAAAGTTACTATGTCATAATTTCATACAATAATAATTTCATTTATACCTGATATAAAATATGTTTTTAATTAAATATATGAAGTGTTCGGATTAATCTCAAATAATAAAATTATAAAATTTTACAGCGGGTAAAATGTACTTAAATGATAATCTAACCTACATAAAATAAAAATGCACTTTTATTTAGCAAATGTGAAAGTAATTACAGTCGACCCCCTATAACACTGTTGATTATTCCGTTTTATATGAATTCCATGTTGTACGAGTGACTTAGAATTTACAAATACGTGAGCCTTTCACAGTCCGGCACACGTATTTGTAAAATCTAAGTGACTTGTACAACATGGAATTCATATAAAACGGAATATTCAACAGTGTTACAGGGGGGTCGACTGTATATGTAAAACTGGATAAAAATATATTAATGTTTTCTAATGAATTTAGAATAAGTTTCAAAAATTAAAACAGAGACAATTGCTTAGTATTTATTTTGTCATGAAAATAAAATACTAAGCAATACTAAGCTAACAATTTTAAATTTAAATTATTAGTTTATAATTTTGAAATAATTATCAATTTAAAATGTACAGTTTTTTACAATACATTTAAAGAATTTGTGATAAAAATCAGAAAAGTTTTACTAAACTGAATTATTAGTTCTATGAACTCGCTTTTATCCACGAAACAAAACAAAAAACAAATAACTTTTTTTAAAAGTAGATTCTAAAAATAAAAAAATGAGTTCGAAGTTTAAAAATTTAAACGTAACTAATGACTTTTCTTCGTCATGCCTAACTTTTCATCTTTATGAATATACAATTTATAGAAAAGACGGCAGAACAAAAATACGTAAGACAAGTATAAACCAACTGCTAATAGAATAGTATATGAACTCTGTTCACAATATTCGCCTTGATAATACTTCAAAGCTGCCCAAAATGTGACAAAACAACCAATAAACATTTGTGTAATTTGCATCGTAGTTACAATCATTGAAACATAACGAGGAACGTTTAATTTCATTGCCTTCATAGCGTAATATGAATACATAAAACTATGCACAAATAAATTCATGGTGCAAAACCAATATCCCGTTGATGCCTCGTTGGCAATATTGTACCAAGTAAAAATAAGAGTTGCGATGTGATGATACCAATGTAAAAACAATAATTTCTGCTTTCGAAGTACGATAAAAATTGTATCGCCGAATTCGATAACTTTAGACCATACAAATAAAAAGATCCAAAGAGGTACTGGATGATATATCTTTGCGTAACTAATATTGCAAACAGAAAATGTAAATCCAAAATCTTTTATCAAAATCCATAAACCAGGTACCATCCTTATAGTGCCACAAATACTAAATGCAGCTAATATTAGATTCCAGATGACAAGAGGTTCTTTAAGACGAAAAGGTGATCTTGATTTCATATAGTTTTGCAAAGAAAAGATTACTATTAAATACACACAAGACCAATAAATTGTATACGGCCAAAGTTCTTGGTTCCATTTCATATTTAACTTTTGAATAAAATAACGCTCAATATTCAAAGATTCGTGTAAACCCAATTGGTTTGAGTCTGTTTCTACCATGTTCATCTGAAATATAAGAAAGATTATTTTGATTTTGTTTGAAAAATAATTTTAATTTAATATAAACTACTTTTAAGTTATAAAATTAAAATTACAAGATGTAAAAATCTAATAAATATTTTATTTAAAAATTGCATAAAAAAATCGTAAATTTATTTGATAAAAATTGCCAAGTCAAATAAGTTTAAATTGTAAATTTAATTTTTTAATATAAATTGCTTTAGTTTATGGGTCAATGCAACCAATACGAAAACGATGTGCTAGAGAAGAATTTTCTCCGGAAAGCTGAGCCTTATTTTAATGTCAGACATGGCCAACCCATTGATCTGGCGCGAAACTGCTGAGCCTTTATTTATTTAATTTATTATTTACTTATATTTATAATTCAAATTTTTGCAATGCGTTTATTCTTTATCTGATTCCAATGTTAAAATATCTTGCGCTTGAAATCTGATGATTACTCATTAAACAAATCGGAAACATTTGTTTAAATGTTATTAGTTATTCACTGTTATGATTCTACTCGTAGTTTTGATTAAACTCATTGAACGTATTTCTTTTCATATAATTCGTTTGTTTCTTACTGATACTCATGTTAATATACTACCGGCATTTTTTATGTTCAAGTAATACGATTATAACTTGTTTAATGAGTAATCATATATATATTGTATAATCATATTATATTTGATGATTACTCATTAAACAAGTTGATATAGGCTATATATACATTATATTAACAAAATATATATTTATAGTATACATTTAAATACGTACAAGCTGTTATATGTAACACATAATATATAATATTAAAGAAACTTCGGGCTGTTTATGTATATTAGGAATAAATTAAAATGACTTCTAAGTGGAAAATCACGTATCAAATCACTAAAAAATTTCAATTAGCAATAATATTTTAATTATTAGATCAGGAGTGTCCAACCCGCGGCCCAAGGCAAGTTTCAATGCGGCCCAATAAACGTGTAAACAAAACAGACAAATTTTCTAAATTTTATTTTTATTTATTCATTTCAACGGCATAAACTCAAAAAAGACGTTTCACAAAAACCGTAAACCTTTATACATATTTTATGTTTGAGTGGAAAGGAACTATTTTCAAATACTTGGAAATGTATGAATGAGGAAGAAATACTAAATAAAGCTAAAGTTATGACTCAAAGGATTATAGAACCAAATTCGGGAAAGAAGAGAAACCAAAAGATAAAAAGTAGTGAGAAAAGTTAAATAGACCTTCTATTATGCTAATATTGACCCTTAATTTTCCGACCTTCCTCACTTCTTTATCTTTTGTCTTTTCTCTCCTTTCCTCGCATTTGGGTCTATAATCCTTTGAATCGCAACTCCAGCTTTATTTCGTATTCCTTCCAGCATTGCAAGATTTGGCTACTTTGCGCCAAATTTGGCTACCCTTTTTTAGTTTGGTGTAAAAAATATCATTTGGCGCATAGGCTACTTTTTGGACTACATATTATTTATAAATATATTAGTTGAATAAAATGCACTTTAAAATGGTGTTTTGTCGTTTTTTATTAATTAGAGACCCAAATAAAACAAATATTTGTGTTTTTCAAATAAATTTTTGTTTGTCTCTTTTATAATACATGAATTTATCTATTTCCAAGTAAAAATTGAAAGTGTCTGTAAAACTAATTTTTAAAAATATCCTTTTTCATTATAAAGTTTTAATATTTATTACTATAATCTAGACATGTTAATCCTTAAATATACTTGTACATTTAAGGATTGGGCTACAATATATTTGTGGCCCAAAACTCCATGACTTCTTTTAATGTGGCCCAGAGAAACAAAAAAAAAAAAACAAAAAAATGGACACCACTGATTTAGAAGGTAGTTTATTATCACAAAAATAGTAGAATAATAAATCTTTACAATAATTTATATATTTTCATAGGCTATTTTAATCATACACTATTTCAACATAAGAATTTGTTATATTTGATTGATTTATTATTATTAGACATACACTAAAATTAATAAATAGAAAGTGTTAGTGAAAGAAATAGTTCACTTATCATTTTGAATTATCATTTCTAAATATTATTTAATAAGGAGCAATCTTAAATGTCATGAATTCTAATAAAAACAAAATTCAGTAATAATGAACTTATTGATAAATATGAATTCATTAATACAGTATTTATTGAAAGGGAAAGAAAGAATTACTACGTATTAATTAAAATTCACAAGTTCAGAAGGAACACTAAATTAAAATAAAAGTGTTTTCACAATTCTTTCTTTTATACCTCAGGTTTACATAATGTAGTCCGAGGAGGGCTATAACAGAGTCGACAGAAAATCTGCATATGCTTTGCGTATTGAGACGGACGAGAATATTAACTAAAATAAAGATCGATTTTGTCATAACCCTCCTTGAATTACATTATGCAATCCTGAAGTGTGAAAGAGGCATACAGGAATTGCAAATATATAGTACTTTTACTGCAATTTAGTGTTCCTTCTAAACATGTAAATTTTAATTTTTATTCTCGTCCTGGAGTTTTCATTAATATGTATTAAGTTGAACCTAATATATATTGTTGTTGTTAGAGAAAAATAAAATGGTTTAATTTTTTTATTTAATATAAATATTTATATAAACACGACTCTTGATATATTATGTAAGCAGAGTTTAAAATCTGCTACTCATTAGCACCCCTCCCCATTAACTTCGCATCTGCGATCGTCAGGAATTCGGGGAACTGAGAGTCACGAAGGGGAAGGAATAGCTTGGTCAGGGGATAGTGGAGAGAAAGGTTTCCACCTTTCAGACTGGACATATGTGGAACGGACGTTAAATTCATCTGTGCTTGTGATCAGCTTTCTTTTTAGTTTAATTATTGTATTCTTAACATTTGTAATATTACATATTACCTTAACATTATTTTAAAATAATAAATTAATACAATGGCATTTCGTTCTCGATACTCTTCTTATGATTAATGCGAATGTAATTCAATTGTCTGCAATTGACGTAATGTAAAATTGCAGCAGTTTAATTGTTTTTCTTTCTCTTTAATCGGTGTTCTCGATTTGCTTGTTAAACTTTAGATTGTTCTAAAAAAATTGACTGTAGTAACTTANCTTGATATATTATGTAAGCAGAGTTTAAAATCTGCTACTCATTAGCACCCCTCCCCATTAACTTCGCATCTGCGATCGTCAGGAATTCGGGGAACTGAGAGTCACGAAGGAGAAGGAATAGCTTGGTCAGGGGATAGTGGAGAGAAAGGTTTCCACCTTTCAGACTGGACATATGTGGAACGGACGTTAAATTCATCTGTGCTTGTGATCAGCTTTCTTTTTAGTTTAATTATTGTATTCTTAACATTTGTAATATTACATATTACCTTAACATTATTTTAAAATAATAAATTAATACAATGGCATTTCGTTCTCGATACTCTTCTTATGATTAATGCGAATGTAATTCAATTGTCTGCAATTGACATAATGTAAAATTGCAGCAGTTTAATTGTTTTTCTTTCTCTTTAATCGGTGTTCTCGATTTGCTTGTTAAACTTTAGGTTGTTCTAAAAAAATTGACTTTAGTAACTTAATATTACAATAAACATTTATTTAGTTATTTACGAAAAACCATTTGTTATATTTCGTGAAAATTTTCCAAAGTTATTTGCAACATTAAGCTTAATAAAATTGAATAAGAGAAGTAAACCATGATAGTCTTTTTCAATTTTAAAGTCAGACCTTCTTTAACAGTTTAGTTAATTACGACTTTATGAACTCAAAACATTCAAATTCACTGATGCATGCACTGATACTTATTTCAAGAAGATTTTTATATTACCATACAATAATGCAACTATAAAACAATATATAAAAAATTTTAATTAATTATCTTATTACTCGAGAATATTCACGAATGAGGTGTCTGTAACAATAGTGATCATTCAGTATTATAGTAAAAACCAATATATTTTTGAAATGTTTTGGAAGATTTGGGTATTTTCAATTTTAAACCAATTTCTTTTTATGTTTGGCATTCATTATAACCTGAGTTGTCTGGGAAAAGTTTCTATTCAATATTTTCTAAGATTTATCAGCTAGACAATACACAAATATTTAATTTTTACCTGTACTTTTTAAACTTCAAAATGTAATAATTTTCCAGAATAAATGTAGAAAGAATTTTTTTTTTTTTTGCTACGGTTAAAATGAAAATGAAACTAAATATAGGGCCTACATTTTAATTAAATTTTATTTAATTTAAAACTATCCAGTTTCAAAATTTCTATTGGAAAATAGACTGATATCATTTTTTTTAAAAAAAGTCTTTTTTACTTTATTCTTTTATTCGATTATTTTTATAACTTCAATTATTTATTAACTATAATTATAATTTCAATATTGTAGACCAAATTTTAACAGATTTTTACAGTAAATTCTATTGTCATTTTTTTAAATGCATTCATTACTGAAATGAAGCAAACAATAAGGCATCTTCGAAAGAAGTTTCATTAAAAGTTTAAATTTTAGTAAAAATTTGTCAAACTATATCTTAGATTTGATAAGTTATAATTATTTTTAATTGCAGCTTTATAATTAGCGGACAACTGATGGCACTCGCAGGATAAGACATTGAATATAAAATGTTAATTTAGAATTAAAAATTGGAATTGAATGTCTATCTAAAGTTACTTGTGGCTAGACTATGTGAAATATATTCAGCTACTAACACTAACTACAAAAGCGGATTAAAAAATTTCTTTGTGTACGACATTTAAGCACATTTAAGATGCTAAATTCAAAAGATCTCAAATCGTGTTAGCTGCTTTGGCTCTCGATGAATATCCATAAGCCATAAAAGGACCGTGAACGAATCGGTAACGTAAAGTTGTTCATGAGTAAAGATAGGAAAAAAAAGGCGTGAAAAGCATGGACACTGGAGAGTCATGAATAAGATGGAAACGACACCTTGCTATTGTGGTAGCACTGTGCTAAAGTCTTTAGAGAGAAATGAAGTATTCCGCAATATGAATATTCATGGCTCACTCAATGTGCCAATATAATGTTCATCTGGTATGGTGTCGCTCATTGCCACTTCGAATGTTGCCCATGAGTAACAGGAACACGACGATGTACTGTCCGCATATGATTTCACATATACTCTCTATAATAGTGACCGCTGATGTTGGTGCGTGACTTGTGGACAAGCTGAGTATATGCAATGTTGCAAAATTCTGATTATAAAAGGCTCACTCAATGTGCCAATTTTATAAGCATAAGGCACAATTTTGTAAGCATAAGGCACAATTTTGGACTCGCGTATAAAAGTTATTACAAAAATGATCAGTGGCCGCTTATAAAGTTCAGAAAATTCATGTCCAACAGCTCTTTATCAGGACTTCATACTCTACATACAGTACATATATTTTTATAGTAGTTATTAATATTATTAATTTATATTTATTAAATACTTTCCTAATTATTTTTGTGTTTGCGATTGTTTGCGATGAAAATTATTCCTATTTCAGACAATAATAATAGTGAAGTATCCGGTTCCGTTATAGTGCAGTTCTACTTTACCTTTTAAAAGTTACTTTCTTAATTTTTAAAAGTAATTTTTATCCTATATGCTTGTCTCGTGCATAGCCAATCTATACAAATAATTTAAAATTACTCTTCGTTTTGTTAATATATAGGCTTACTGATTCTTAAATATATATTACTGTATTTGTAATATATATTATTAATATATAATAAAAAAAAACAAATACAGTACATTTCAGATTGCAGCATAATAATAATTATATATAAATTATATCATGTATATTGGCTATTAGCTGCTCGATTAATTTATTTTTCCTTTGTAGATATATATTAAATTATATTTAAGAAAATTTACTATTAATATTACGTTTCAGTCTCAATATTAATCAAAGAAAATTTTAGAAATTTTACCAGAACTTTTGTTGAAATTTGTCAGAACATGTCATTGCATTGGAGAGAAAATTTTACTCTGTTGGTAAAGAAATTTATAAGAAAAGAAATAATCAGAGGCGAATGTACATAGGGACTGATAGGGCTTAATCCCTGGGCCCAAGTGTCAAGGGCCCACAAAAATTGAAATATTATCATAAATTTTTAATACTTTTTCATTAACAATGAACACTTATCGTATAGTAAAAAATAGTTAATAGGTTAGGTAAAAATAGTAAAACTGGAGCCCCATTGGACTTCAATATGCCGTATTTTCAGTATGCCGTATTTTCAGAAGTGGATCTAGGTTTTTTGGAGCTCCAAAAAACCTAGATCCACTTCTGAAAATACGGCATACTGAAAATACGGCATATTGAAGTCCAATGGGGCTCCAGTTTTACTATTTTTACCTAACCTATTAACTATTTTTTACTATACGATAAGTGTTCATTGTTAATGAAAAAGTATTAAAAATTTATGATAATATTTCAATTTTTGTGGGCCCTTGACACTTGGGAGCCCAGGGCTTAAGCCCTATTAGTCCCTATGTAGA